>NC_045979.1:36181854-36471160 GCF_010909765.2 Amblyraja radiata
GTGGGTTTCCTCCGAGATCTTCGGTTCCCTCCCACACTCCAAAGATGTACAGGTTTGTAGGTTAATTGGCCTGGTATAAATGTTAAATTGTCCCTAGTGTGTGTAGGATAGTGTTGGTGTGCGGGGATCGCTGGTCGGCGCGGACTCGGTGTTCCAACAGACAATAGGTGCAGGAGTAGGCCAGTCGGCCCTTCGAGCCAGCACCGCCATTCAATGTGATCATGGCTGATCGTCCCCAATCAGTACCCCGTTCCTGCCTTCTCCCCATATCCCCCGACTCCGCTATCTTTAAGAGCCCTATCTAGCTCCCTCTTGAAAGCATCCAGAGAACCCGCCTCCACCGCCCTCTGAGGCAGAGAATTCCACAGACTGTATCCGTGCTGTATCTCTAAACTAAACTAATGTACGAGGTGATCGCTGGTCGGTGCGGACTGGCTGGGCCGATGGGCCTTTTTCCGCGCTGGATCTCTAAACTAAACAGAGCCGGTGTGCTGGACGTACCTCCACAGATATGCCGCGCACACTGGGTCCCATGGTCACCGTGCCCACCTTGACCAGGAAGTCACCGTACTGGTAGCGAGGGCCACGGCTTTCGATCTTGTTGCTCTTGGCGTTCTGGAAGAAGCCCTTCAGCTTGATCATCAGCGTGTCGAAGTTGGTGTCCGCCACCAGGTACGGCCCGTTCTCAAACAGGGCGAAGCAGCTGAGAGGATACTCAGTGTTGTGCATGATGTACATGAACTTAGCCGGCTGCCCTGTGGGGAAAACACCACCTGTTATCATTGCAAGTAAACTGGCACAGGACTCATAGAAACATAGACAATAGGTGCAGGAGTAGGCCATTCGGCCCTTCGAGCCTGCACCGCCATTCAATATGATCATGGCTGATCATCCAACTCAGTATCCTGTACCTGCCTTCTCTCCATACCCCCTGATCCCTTTAGCCACAAAGGGCCACATCTAACTCCCTCTTAAATATAGCCAATGAACTGTGGCCTCAACTACCTTCTGTGGCAGAGAATTTCACAGATTCACCACTCTCTGTGTGAATTTTTTTTCTCTCATCTCGGTCCTAAAATACTTCCCCCTTTTATCCTTAAACTGTGACCCCTTGTTCTGGACTTCCCCAACATCGGGAACAATCTTCCTGCATCTAGCCTGTCCAAACCCTTAAGAATTTTGTAAGTTTCTATAAGATCCCCCCTCAATCTTCTAAATTCCCTCTATGGCAAGAATGTCTTTCCTCAGATTAGGAGACCAAAATTGTACGAAATACTCCAGGTGCGGACTCGGTAGCACGGTGGCGCAGCGGTAGAGTTGCTGCCTCACAGCGCCGGAGACCCGGGTTCCATCCTGACTACGGGTGCTGTATGTACGGAGTTTGCACGTTCTCCCCGTGGCCTGCGCGGGTATCCTCCAAGATCTTTGGTTTCCTCCCACACTCCAAAGACTTACAGGTTTGTAGGTTAACTGGCTTGGTAAATGTAAAAATTGTCCCTAGTGGGTGTAGGATAATAATAATAATAATAATAATAATAACTGATGGGATTTATATAGCGCCTTTCTAATACTCAAGGCGCTTTACATCGCATTATCCATTCACTCCTCAGTCACACTCGGTGGTGGTAAGCTACTTCTGTAGCCACAGCTGCCCTGGGGCAGACTGACGGAAGCGTGGCTGCCAATCTGCGCCTACGGCCCCTCCGACCACCACCAATCACTCACACACATTCACACACAGGCAAAGGTGGGTGAAGTGTCTTGCCCAAGGACACAACGACAGTATGCACTCCAAGCGGGATTCGAACCGGCTACCTTCCGGTCGCCAGCCGAACACTTAGCCCATTGTGCCATCTGTCGTCCCGATAGTGTTAGTGTGCGGGGATCGCCGGTCGGCGCGGACTCGGTGGGCCGAAGGGCCTGTTTCCGCGCTGTATCTCTAAACTGTATCTCTAAACTAAACTAAGGGGCGTACAGGTTTCCAGGTTAATTGGCTTTGGTTGGTGTCATTGTAAATTGTCCCGGGTGTGTGCAAGGTAGTGTGGGGATCGCTGGTCAGCGCGGGCTCGGTTTGCCGAAGGGCCTGTTTCCGCGCTGTATCTCTAAACTAAACTAAACTAAACGAGCGGCACAGACAGTGGCTCAGAGGATTACACGGGCGGGCTCTCAGTCCACCCAGACCTCACTGACCGTCGAACACCCGTTCACACTAGTCCTGTTATTGTCCCACTTTCCCATCCACTTCGACACATTTGGGGCATTTTTTCAGAAGCCAATTAACCAACAACCCGCACGTCTCTGGCATGCGGGAGGGAACCCTTGCACTAAACGTTATTCCCTTTGCCACGTACCTGCACACTACGCACGGCCCGACTGTATTCTTGTACCATCTTTCTGTTGACTGCTTAGCCCACAACAAAATACTTTTCACTGGTAGACAAAAGTGCTGGAGAAACTCAGTGGGTGCAGCAGCATCTATGGAGGAAATATGGAAGGAAATAGGCAACGTTTCGGGCCGAATCCCGAAGGGGTTCGGCCCGAAACGTTGCCTATTTCCTTCGCTCCATAGATGCTGCTGCACCCGCTGAGTTTCTCCAGCACTTTTGTCTACCGTTCTCCGTGGTTACCTGGGACAGTGACAGCCGGCCCAGCGTGGTACGTTTCACAGTCCACACAGAAAGTCCCTTGCTTCACTGCGCCCAGTACTTCCAGCTTCTTGGTCAGCATGTCCACGGCCTGCTGGACACTCTTGCCCTCCAGCGCCGGGATCTGGGAAACACTGAAAGGAAGAGAATCGGCCGGTTACCAAAACCCCCTTCCATTGACTGTGTTCCCTCCTCCCTCCTTCTCCCCCTCCCTCACCCCCCATCTCCTTCTCCATCCTTCTCTCTCTCTCCCCCCCCCACCGCCCTCCCTCACCCCCCCTCCCCATCTCCCCTCCTCCCCTCTCTCTCTCTCCCTCACCCCACCCCCCATCTCCTTCTCCCCCTCCTCCTTCTCTCTCTCTCTCTCCTTCACCTCCCTCCCCATCTCCCCCTCCCCTCTCTCTCTCTCCCTCACCCCCACCCCCCATCTCCTTCTCCCCCTCCCTCCCTCCTTCTCTCTCTCTCTCTCTCCCTCACCCCCCCTCCCCATCTCCTCCGCCCCCTCTTCCCACCTATCTCCCTCCCACCCAAGACAGACACAAAATGCTGGAGCAACTCAGCGGGCCATCCCTGGAGAGAAGGAATGGGTCTGAAGAAGGGTCTCGACCCGAAACATCGCCCATTCCTTCTCTCCAGAGATGCTGCCTGTCCCGCTGAGTTACTCCAGCACTTTGTGTCTACCGTCGGTTTAATCCAGCATCTGCAGTTCCTTCCTACACATCCCTCCTAACCAATCTCCCTCACCCCTTTCCATCCTTTAACACCCTCCTCGCCCATTCCCCTCTCCTCCTCCTCCTACATCCCATCTCCCACCTTCCTTCTCTCCTTCATCCCCTCTTTCACACACTCTCTGCCGACCTATCTCCCTCACCCCCCTTTCCCTCCCTTCCTCAACCCCAACCCTCCCTCTCCCTCATCCTCTCCCCATCAAAGGTGGACGAGCCCCGTCCCTCACCCCCACTCTCTCTCCCTACGTCGCTCCCCCCTCTCACTCCCCTCAACCCTCCGCCTTGGGAGACATCCCCTCTCCCTCCACCCCCTCCCCCTCCATCCTCCTCTCCCTCCACCACCACCCCCTCCATCCTCCACTCCCTCCCCCCCTCCCCCTCCATCCTCCTCTCCCTCCATCCTCCTCTGCCTCCATCCCCTCCAACGAGCAGCTGTTCACCAGGTCTCTCCCCTCCTTCACACCCTCTCTCTTCTCCCTCCCTCAATCCTCCCCCCACCCCACCCTTCATCCTCCCCCTCCTCACCAGCCCCCCCCCCACACCTCCCCCTTTACCCCTCTCCCTCAATCCTTCCCCCTCCCCCATTCTCTCCTCCCCTCCCTCCTTCACCCCCTCTTTCTCCTTCCCTCCTCCCCCCCCTCACCAAGTTACCCCCATCCTTCCGCCTCGGCCCGCACTGAGCGCTGGTGCCGGGAGGGGGAAGCGCTGGTGGGGGGGAGGAGCAAAGTTGTTCACTCTCTGTAGCAATGTGTCGCTGGGGAACCACGTGGTGGCGGTGGCGGCGCTGATACATTTGACGCAGGCGCAGTGCGGCGCGGATACATTTGACGCAGGCGCAGTGCGGCGCGGATACATTTGACGCAGACGCAGTGCGGCGCTGATACATTTGACGCAGGCGCAGTGCGGTCCATGTGTAGCAGTGTCGCTGCCGCCGCCGCGATGCCCAAGAGCCGGAGCCAGAGCCGGGCCACCGCCGCCGCCCACACCCAGGCTCAGGCCCTGCACCGGGACTGTGGCCTGGCCCAGCACATCCTGCAGGCCGACGCCGTCAGGCCGCTCGGCCGCCAGAAGCTGCGGCACAGCGGGCGCGGCGAGGCGGAGGACGAGGAGTACGTGGAGCCGAGGCTCAGCCGCCGCATCCTACAGCAGGCCCGCGCCCAGCAGCGGCAGCTCCTCGCAGAGCAGCGGCCCCGGGACAACAGCCATGGGGCAGCCGGGGATGAGGCAGCCGGGGCCGGCCCGGGCCCCGACAGCGGCACCAAGACCACCCTGCTCGGTGCGGGCCTCACACCCGGGCTGCTGGGGGCGGGGGTGGTAGTAAGGAGGGAGAGAGAAGGATGGGGAGGGGGCGAGAGATGGGGAGAGGGATGGGAGGAGAGAGGAGGGGGAGACAGGGAGGGAGGGAGAGAGAGGAGAGGGGAGGGGGGGAGGGATGATGTGGGAAGGTGAGAGGGAGGGGTGGGTGGGTAGAAGGAGGGGAGGTGGGGAGGGCCACTGGGGAGTGAGGTGGGGAGGGCCACTGGGGAGTGATGATAGCATGGGCCACAATGTCGCTACGGTGCAGCACATAAACAGACCCATCAGCCCACTGCTTGTGCTGTCCAAGTCTATGCACTAATTGAGCCGGCTGCCAACCTCTTTAATTGATCGGAGTGAAAGGACATTCTTTTAGGAAGGAGATGAGAAATGTCTTCAGTCAGAGGGTGGTGAATCTGTGGAATTCATTGCCACAGGCAGCTGTGGAGACCAAGTCAGTGAATATTTTTAAGGCAGAGATAGATAGATTCTTGATTAGTACGGGTGTCGGGGGTTATGGGGAGAAGGCAGGAGAATGGGGTTAGGAGGGAGATATAGATCGGTCATGATTGAATGGTGGAATAGACCGGATGGGTCGAATGGCCTAATTCTACGCCTCTTATGAACCTATGACAAGCAGGTATGAACGTTTGACTGAGAAGTACAGGGTGGAAGAGGACTCTTTAGCCCACAGAGTCTGTGCCAACCATCGACAACCCGTTCACACACTAATTCTATGTTATTCCACCTTCACATCCACTCCCTACACATTAGGGTCAATCAACCTATAAACTCACGTGTCTGTGAGATGTGGGAGCGAAACCGGAGCAAACCCACGCTGGGCCAACGTGCAAACTCCACGCAGACAGCACCGGAGGTCAGAATGCTCCGATTTCCTCCCACATCCCAAAGACGTGCAGATTTGTAAGTTAATTGACCGTTTCTAAACTGCCCCTGGTGTGTAGGGAGTGGATGAGAAAGTGGATAACATGGAACTAGTGTGAACGGGTGATCAATAGTCGGTGCGGACCAGATGGGCCGAAGGGCCTGTTTCCGTGCTAAACTAAACAGCCATTCATCTGTCTCAAAACCTGGCTTTACAGAGCAACTTATCAAAAAGGTTTTTTAAAACTCTTCCAAAGTATCGTGTAGGAAGCTGCTACAGGTGCTGGTTTACACCGAAGATAGACACAAAATGCTGGAGTAACTCAGCGGGACTGACACAAGCTGCTGTATTGCTGAATTAAACGAGCTGGGGAGGAGAGGGGGGGGGAAAGGGGTTCGGCGGTGGTTGCTAATCTGCCTCTGGTCTCTCCAGGCTCGGCTTCGAAGGGTGGAGATTCTGACTCTGATTTGGAGGATGAGTGGCCCTCGCTGGAGATATCCGCGGAGATCGCTCGGGAAAGTGGCTGTAAGGAGGTCCCTGTCGACCCGGAGGATGACAAGGCCATCAATATGTTCATGAACAAAAACCCTCCACTCAGGTGAAGCCTAGTAATGCTGTCTCAGGCACAACTATCCAGGGCCATAACTTGTCCTAGTTTAGGTTATACTAGTTTATCTTGTCCTAGTTTACGTTATACTAGTTTAACTTGTCCTAGTTTAGGTTATCCTAGTCTAGGGGTGAGGGACCTTTTCATGTAGGGAGGCCATATTAAGTTAGCTGTAATCTAACAAGGCCGCATCCAAGAAACTTCAATGTGATAGAGGATTATTTTGTTGAATCTTCTTTTACTCTTTGGTATTTTAAATACGTTCATTTTAAGATTAAAATAAATATAATAAAAGACAAACAAAAACATATTAATAAAAATAAAAGAATTTGCTCGACAAAATTTGGATTCATTCAAAAGGCCGCACTTAGTGGCCTAGAAGGCCGCAGGTTCCCCACCCCTGGTCCTAGTTTATCCCAGGTTAGTTCTTTTTGTCACGTGCAGTGGGGCACAGCGCAAAGATTTTTGTTGCGTGTTATCCAGTGGTGTGTGTGTCTGTCTGGCTGTCTGTGGTGTGTGTGTGTGTGTGTGGTTTAGAGCTGGGCTGTGTGTTCCCTCTCTAGAAGGACTGGGACGTGGAGGGGTTTAGTGCCCGGCTCGTGTAATGGTTAATGTTGGGCTGGGCTGTCCCCCACACCCCCCCCTCCCTGTGGAAGGGCTGGGTTGCGGAGTTGTGTAGCGCCCCACTTGTATAATGGTTAATGTTGGGCTGGGCTGTCCCCCACCCCCCGCCCCCCTGTGGAAGGGCTGGGTTGCGGAGTTGTGTAGCGCCCGGTCTCGTGTGACGGTTTATGTTGGACTGCAGGCGGACACTTGCGGACATCATCATGGAGAGGATCACGGAGAAGCAGACGGAGGTGGAGTCGGCCATGTCCGAAACCTCGGGCCGCCCCATGCCGCAGCTGGACCCCAGGGTGCTGGAGGTGTACAAGGGTGTCCGAGAGGTAATGGTCACTCTGTCGTCCGCAGTCCAGCCCCTCTCCCCCCCCCCCTTCACCACCCCGCCCTTCCCCGGGCAACAGCACAGATTCCCTTAGTACTGACACCCAACCACCACAGAGGTAGAGTTGCTGCCTCGCAGCGCCGGAGAACCGGGTTCGATCCCGACCTCGGGTGCTGTCTGCATGGAGTTTGCACGTTCTCCCTGTGACCACATGGGTTGCCACCCGCATCCCAAAGACGCGCGTGTTTGTAGGATCGACGCTAGAGGCAGGAAACATGTTCCCGATGTTGGGGGAGTCCAGAACCAGGGGCCACAGTTTAAGAATAAGGGGTAAGCCATTGAGAACGAAGACGAGGAAACACTTTTTCTCACAGAGAGTTGTGAGTCTGTGGAATTCTCTGCCTCAGAGTGGTGGAGGCAGGTTCTCTGGATACTTTCAAGAGAGAGCTAGATAGGGCTCTTAAAAAATAACGGAGTCTTGGGATATGGGGAGAAGGCAGGGACGGGGTACTGATTGGGGTTGATCAGCCATGATCACATTGAATGGCGGTGCTGGCTCGAAGGGCCGAATGGCCTACCCCTGCGCCTATTGTCTATTTCCCAGCAGATTTCTTTAAGGTGACATTCTACCGATGTCTGCAATTTTCCTTAAAATGTAACTATGTTATCTTAATGGGACACTTGATGGGCCGAATGGCCTAATTCTGCTCCTAGCACATGTGTAAGCCGTTTAGTTTAGAGATACAGCACGGAAACGGGCCCTTCGGCCCACCGAGTCCGTGCCGACCAGCGATCCCCGCACACTGACACTATCCTACACCCACTAGGGACAATTTACATTTATACCAGGCCAATTAACCTACAAACCTGTACGTCTTTGGAGTGCGGGAGGAAACCGAAGATCTCGGAGTAAAACCCACGCGGGTCACGGGGAGAACGTGCAAACTCCGTACAGACAGCACCCGTAGCTGGGATCGAACCTGAGTCTCCGGCGCTGCATTCGCTGTAAAGCGGCAATTCTGCCGCTGCGCCACCGTGACCGCCCGTGGTTAGTTTATTTTTGTCGCAGAAAACGACCGATGTAAATGATTCGATAAACAGTTTGCCTGCATGGATATATTTAAGGTGGAGATTGACAGATTCCTGATTAGTGCGGGTGTCGGGGGTTATGGGGAGAAGGCAGGAGAATGGGGTTAGGAGGGAGAGATAGTTCAGCCATGATTTGAATGGGGGAGTAGAATCGATGGGCCGAATGGCCTAATTCTGCTCCTCTCCCTTACGAACATCCATGTAAATCATCCCTGGCAGACACAAAGTGCTGGAGTAACTCAGTGGGACAGGCAGCATAACTGGAGAGAAGGAACGGGCGACGTTTCGGGTCGAGACCCTTCTTCAGACTGACGTGAGGGGAGGGGGCGGGACAGACATGGAATGTAATCGGAGACAGTACGACTGGTGGGAGGTGGACAAAAGTGCTGGAGAAACTCAGCCGGGTGCAGCAGCATCTATGGAACGAAGGAAATAGGCAACGTTTCGGGACGAAACCCTTCCGGGTTTCGGCCCGAAACGTTGCCTATTTCCAGAAGGGGTTTCGGCCCGAAACGTTGCCTATTTCCTTCGCTCCATAGATGCTGCTGCACCCGCTGAGTTTCTCCAGCGCTTTTGTCTACCTTCGATTTTCCAGCATCTGCAGTTCCTTCTTAAAGACTAGTTGGAGAAATGGGGAGGGGATGGAGAGAGAGGGAAAGCAAGGGCTGTCTGAAGTTAGAGAAGTCAATGTTAATACCGCTGGGGTGTAAACAGCCCAAGCGAAATACGAGGTGCTGCTCCTCCAATTTGCGGTGGGACTCACTGTGACAATGGAGGAGGCCCAGGACAGAAAGGCCGGATTGGGAATGGGAGGGGGAAGTTGAAGTGCTGAGCCACCGGGAGATCAGGTAGGTTAAGACGGACTGAGCGGAGGTGTTGGGCAAAGCGATCGCCGAGCCGGTGATAAATCTTCTCTGCCCTCTTTCCAGCTGTACGTATGTTCACCCGATCGACAGCAACTTGCGATGATCAGACCTGTTCAATGCTTGTGTCTTGCCCTCGCCACAGGTGCTGTGCAAGTATCGAAGTGGGAAGCTGCCGAAAGCATTTAAGATCGTGCCCGCGCTGTCGTACTGGGAGCAGGTCCTGTACCTGACGGAGCCCGAGAGCTGGACTGCGGCGGCAATGTTCCAGGCCACCAGGTGAGGGCCCCCGGACATCCTGGGGTCAGTCCCAGGAGCCCGGAACTATGCAGGAAGTACTCGAACACGCCCGCAACGTACACATGGCAATAAACTCAACTGAAATGTTCCCAATAGAAACATAGAAATTAGGTGCAGGAGTAGGCCATTCGGCCCTTCGAGCCTGCACCGCCATTCAATATGATCATGGCTAATCATCCAACTCAGTATCCTGTACCTGCCTTCTCTCCATACCCCCTGATCCCTTTAGCCACAAGGGCCACATCTAACTCCCTCTTAAATATAGCCAATGAACTGGCCTCAACTACCTTCTGTGGCAGAGAATTCCAGAGATTCACCACTCTCTGTGTGAAAAATGTTTTTCTCATCTCAGTCCTAAAAGATTTCCCCCTTTATCCTTAAACTGTGACCCCTTGTTCTGGACTTCCCCAACATCGGGAACAATCTTCTTGCATCTAGCCTGTCCAACCCCTGAAGAATCTTGTAAGTTTCTATAAGATCCCCCCTCAATCTTCTAAATTCTAGCGAGTACAAGCCGAGTCTATCCATTCTTTCTTCATATGAAAGTCCTGACATCCCAGGAATCAGTCTGGTGAACCTTCTCTGTACTCCCTCTATGGCAAGAATGTCTTACCTCGGATTAAGAGACCAAAACTGTACGCAATACTCCAGGTGTGGTCTCACCAAGACCCTGTACAACTGCAGTAGAACCAATGTTGGGCGAGTCCAGTGCCAGGGACCACAGTCTTAGAATAAAGGGGAGGTCATTGAAGACTGAGGTGAGAAAAAAAACGTTTTCACCCAGAAAGTTGTGAACTTATGGAATTCCCTGCCAGAGAGGACGGTGAAGGCCAAGTCACTGGATGGATTTAAGAGAGAGTTAGATAGAGCTCTAGGGGCTAGTGGAGTCAAGGGATATGGGGAGAAGGCAGGCACGGGTTATTGATTGGGGACGATCAGCCATGGCCGAATGACCTCCTCCTGCACCTATTTTCTATGTTTCTATGACACTGACAAACACTGTCAGTGTTTTAGAAGGAACTACAGATGCTGGAAAACAATCGAAGGTAGACAAAAATGCTGGAGAAACTCAGCGAGTGAGGCAGCATCTATGGAGCGAAGGAATCGGCGACGTTTCTGGTCGAGACCCTTCTTCAGACTGATTTCGGGGTGGGGGGGAAGAGAGGAAGAGGCGGAGACAGTAGGACTTGTGGGAGAACTGAGAAGGGGGAGGGGAAGGAGGGAGAAAGCATGGGCTATCTAAAATTAGAGAAGTCAATGTTCATACCGCTGGGGTGTAAAGATTTGTTCTTGATGTTAGTGGGTAGACACAAAGAGCTGGAGTAACTCAACGGGACAGGCAGCATCTCTGGAGTGAAGGAACGGGAGACGTTTCGGGTTGACACCCTTCAGACTGAGGGTCAGGAAAAGGCAGGAACGGGGTACTGATTGGGGATGATCAGCCTTGTTCTTGATGTTTGATCTCCCTCTCAAACTCACTTCAAATGTTGCAGGATCTTCTCGGCTAACCTGAAGGCCAAGATGGCCCAGAGATTCTACAACCTGGTCCTCCTGCCGCGAGTGAGAGATGACATCGTGGAGTACAAGCGGCTGAACTTTCACCTCTACATGGCGCTGAAGAAAGCACTTTTCAAGCCCGGTGCTTGGTTCAAGGGTACACTGTCCTTCTCCCCCTCTCCCTCTCTCTCCCTCCCCCTCTCTCCCCCCTCTTCTGCCCTCTCCCCGGACATAGGTTTAAGTTGAAGGGGAAAATATTTAATAGGAATCTGAGGGGTAACTTTTTCACACAAAGGGTGGTGGGTGTATGGAACAAGCTGCCAGAGGACAGGTTTGGAGGGATATGGAACAAGCGCAGGCGGGACTAGTGTAGCTGGGATATTGTTGGCCTGTGTGGGCGAGTTGGGCTAAAGGGCCTGGTTCCACCCTGTATGACCCTGTGAATACTCTGTGAGTATGAGTATACACTGGGTATAGCTTTTATCCTCTCTCCATACACTGGGAGTGGCTTGATTGTAGTCATGGTAATGACCGTTGAGAGGGATAGATCGACCACGATCGATGGGCCGAATGGTCTTATTCTGCTCCCATGACCTACGAACTCAGCGGGCCAGGCGGCATCTCTGGAGAACGTGTTTAGGTGACATCTGAAGAAGGGTCCCGACCCGAAACGTTAGCTGTCCACGTTCTTCAGAGATGCCGCCTGTCCCGCTGAGTTACTCCAGCGTTTTGTGTCTCTGCGTGGGAATGCTGACGTCCGCTTCTCTCCTCTCCGCAGGGATTCTCCTTCCGCTGTGTGAATCGGGGACGTGTACCCTGAGAGAGGCCATCATCATCGGCAGCATCCTCACCAAGTGCTCCATACCTGTCCTACACACCAGGTAATGCCCCGTTTGGTGCGGCCACTGGGCGGGCAACGGAGGGAGCATGGTGACAATATAGTAACCAGGTGATGCCATACAGGTAGTAACCATAGTAACCAGGTGACACATTACAGGTAATAACCATAGTAACCAGGTGACACATTACAGGTAATAACCATAGTAACCAGGTGACACCATACAGGTGACAACACGCAGGTAGTAACCATAGTAACAAGGTGACACCACACAGGTACATAGATACATAGAAAATAGGTGCAGGAGTAGGCCATGCGGCCCTTCGAGCCTGCACCGCCATTCAATATGATCTCGGCTGATCATCCAACTCAGTATCCCGTACCTGCCTTCTCTCCGTACCCCCTGATCCCTTTAGCCACAAGGGCCACATCTAACTCCCTCTTAAATATAGCCAATGAACTGGTCTCAACTACCTTCTGTGGCAGAGAGTTCCAGAGATTCACCACTCTCTGTGTGAAAAATGATTTCCTCATCTCGGTCCTAAAAGATTTCCCCTTTATCCTTAAACTGTGACCCCTTGTTCTGGACTTCCCCAACATCGGGAACAATCATCCTGCATCTAGCCTGTGCAACCCCTTAAGAATTTTGTGAGTTTCTATAAGATCCCCCCTCAATCTTCTAAATTTTAGCGAGTACAAGCCGAGTCTATCCAGTCTTTCGTCATATGAAAGTCCTGACATCCCAGGATTCAGTCTGGTGAACCTTCTCTGTACTCCCTCTATGGCAATAATGTCCTTCCTCAGATTTGGAGACCAAAACTGTACGCAATACTCCAGGTGTGGTCTCACCAAGACCCTGTACAACTGCAGTAGAACCTCCCTGCTCCTATACTCAAATCCTTTTGCTATGAAGGTAATGACTTTGTACAGCTGTGAGGAGGATGTGTCTGTGTGTGTGTGTCTTTGTCTCTGAGCTGTGTCTTAAGATTTACAATATAAATTAATGATTTGGATGAAGGGATTCAAAGTAACATTAGCAAATTTGCAGATGACACAAAGCTGGGTAGCAGTGTGAACTGTGAGGAGGATGCTATGAGGATGCAGGGTGACTTGGACAGGTTGGGTGAGTGGGCAGATGCATGGCAGATGAAGTTTAATGTGGATAAATGTGAGGTTATCCACTTTGGTAGCAAAAACAGGAAGGCAGATTATTATCTGAATGGTGTCAAGTTGGGAAAAGGGGAAGTACAACGGGATCTGGGGGTCCTTGTTCATCAGTCACTGAAAATAGGCATGCAGGTACAACAGGCAGTGAAGAAAGTAAATGGCATGTTGGCCTTCATAACAAGAGAAGTTGAGTATAGGAGCAAAGAGGTCCTTCTGCAGTTGTACAGGGCCCTGGTGAGACCACACCTGGAGTATTGTGTGCAGTTTTGGTCTAATTTGAGACCAAAAGGACATTCTTGCTATTGAGGGAGTGCAGCGTAGGTTTACAAGGTTAATTCCCGGGATGGCGGGACTGTCATATGCTGAGAGAATGGAGCAGCTGGGCTTGTACACTCTGGAGTTTAGAAGGATGAGAGGGCATCTTAGTGAAACATATAAGATTATTAAGGGATTGGACACACTAGAGGCAGAAAATATGTTCCTGATGTTGCGGGGGGTGGGGGGGTCCAGAACCAGGGGCCACAGTTTAAGAATAAGGGGTCGGCCATTTAGAATGGAGATGAGGAAAAACTTTTTCACCCAGAGAGTGGTGAGTCTGTGGAATTCTCTGCCTCAGAAGGCGATGGAGGCCGGTTCTCTGGATGTTTTCAAGAAAGAGTTAGATAGAGCTTTTGAAGATAGCGGAGTCTGGAGATATGGGGAGAAGGCAGGAACGGGGTACTGATTGTGGATGATCAGCCATGATCACATAGAATGGTGGTGCTGGGTCGAAGGGCCGAATGGCCTCCTCCTGCACCTACTGTCTATAGACTGGTGCATATATATAATGGTATATGGACACACTGATCTGTTCTGTAGTCAATGCCTACTATGTTCTGTTGTGCTGAAGCAAAGCAAGAATTTCATTGTCCTATCAGGGACACATGACAATAAACTCTCTTGACTTGTCCCCCTTGCTCTGCTAGTGCGGCCATGTTGAAGATCGCTGAGATGGAGTACAACGGGGCCAACAGCATCTTCCTGCGCCTGATGATCGACAAGAAGTACGCGCTGCCGTTCCGCGTGCTCGACGCGCTGGTCTTCCACTTCCTGCGTTTCAGGGCCGACAAGCGCTGCCTGCCGGTGCTGTGGCACCAGTCGCTGCTCACCTTCGCCCAGCGCTACAAGGAGGACCTGTCCGCCGAGCAGAAGGACTCGCTGGTGGAGCTGCTGAGATCTCACTTCCACCACAGCATCTCGCCCAAGATCAGACGTGAGCTGCTCAACTCCAAGTCGCGGGACGTGGAGACGGGAATGGCCATGGAGTGATGCCCCCGCTCATCTCCCCTCCCTCCCCCCCCCATCCCACTGTCTCCACACTCTGGAAAGGAGAATAAATATCATACGGACATACATGGTAGGCCATTCGGCCCATCGAGTCTACTCCAGCTGAAAAAATATCCTGGCAATTTTCTCATTATATTTGCTGTTACTTTTTCCAGTGTCTCCTAATACCATGGCATAGGGGATAGTAGAATTAGGCCATTCGACCCATCAAGTCTACTTTGGCCATTCAACACTCTCTCCCTCCTAACCCCATTCTCCTGCCTTCTCCCCATGACCCCTGACACCCGTACTGATCAAGAATCGATCTATCTCTGCCGTAAAAATATCCACTGGCTTGGCCTTATCATTACAATGTCGCGATTTGAAGTGAGACGTTTAGACTGTATTTCCATTTGATTTGGAGATAAATAATATGCTGCTTGTTATTGTTAATCCATGTGTTCCTGCATCGCCCTAGAGTGACACAGCTCGGAAACTTCTGGGCCCTTCTAGAGTCTAGGACCAGAGGCCACAGCCTCACGTGCCTGTAGAATGGAGATGAGTTCAGTTTAGTTTAGTTTATTGTCCCGTGTACCGAGGTGCAGTGAAAAGCTTTTGTTGCGTGCTAAACCAGTCAGCGGAAAGACTATACATGATTACAATCGAGCCGTCCACAGTGCACAGATACATTATAAGGGAATAACGTTTAGTGCAAGGTAAAGCCAGCAAAGTCCAATCAAGGATAGTCCAATGAGGTAGATAGTAGTTCAGGACTGCTCTCTGGTTGCAAGTGTGTAGGAAGGGAACTGCAGATGCTGGTTTCTACTGAATATAGACACAAAGTGCTGGAGTAACTCAGCGGGACAGGCGGCATCGCTGGGGAATCAGGATGGGTGACATTTTGTGTCGGTTCCCTTCTTCTCACTGAAAGTAGGAGGGAGGAAAAGGCCAGAACAGATTGTTTATCGGAGCACCCGGAGTAAACCCACGCGGTCACGGGGAGAACGTGCAAACTCCGTACAGCCAGCACCCGTGGCCAGGATCGAACCCGGGACTCTGGCGCCGTGAGGCAGCGACTCTACCCGCTGCACCACCGCCCCCTGGCTGCCAATGGTACTCACTGCCGCAACTTGTAGCCAAACAAAGGCCAAGAGGGGTGAAGGGCTGCCGACAGCAACGGTGAACCGTGCAAGGAGCTCCACTGCTACACATGCTGACCACAGGCAGGCAAAGCTCATAGGTGGTCGGTGCAGAATTAGGCCATTCGGCCCATCACATCTAAAAGGGAAGTGATGCCTCCAGATTATACTGCCCAGAGATCCCGGCACTGTGTGGGGGAGGAATGGATGACAAGCTTGGATTGTTCTCTCTGGAGTTTTGAAGACAGCAGTGATAAGCTCATAAGTTCTAGGAGAGGAAATAGGCCATTCAGCCCATCAAGTCTATCCCACCATTCAATCTTGGCTGATCTATCAGCTGAGCTGATAGAATAATCTAAAATTCTGAGAGTGACACAGTGTGGAAACAGACATAGGTTCAAGGTGAAGGGGAAAATACTTAATAGGAACCTGAGGGGTAACTTTTTCACACAAAGGGTGGTGGGTGCATGGAACAAGCTGACAGAGGAGGTAGTTGAGGCAGGGACTATCTCATCGTTTAAGAAACAGTTGGGCAGGTTCATGGATAGGACAGGTTTGGAGGGATGTGGACCAAGCGCAGGCAAGTGGGACTAGTGTAGCTGGGACATGTTGGTCGGTGTGGGCAAGTTGGGCCGAAGGGCCTGTTTCCACACTGTATCACTCTACGGGTGCTTGGAGCAGACGGCCAGGGAGTTGCTGTGTGTTTTGTGGGTCACATATTTCCACGTATGCACAATTCCAATCGAACGCACAGTGGGTCTCTGATCCCATACTTAAGCTGAGATAGATAGACAGTTTGCTGACCGGGAAAGATGTTTGCACACTTACCCAGAGATGGTGCCTTAGTTTCGAGATGCAGCGTGGAAACAGGCCCACACAGTCTGCACCGTGCTGGCTCGAGTGGCCTACTCCTGCACCTATTGTCTATTGACCAGCGATCACTGCGTACTATAGTTTTATCCTGCACACACTAGGGAACATTTACAGAAGCCAATTAACCTACAAACCAAACCCGCACGTCTTTGGAACGTGGGAGGAGTCTGGAGCACCTGGAGAAAACCCAGCGGGAGAACGTACAGACTCCGCACAGACAGCACCTGAGTCTCTGGTGCTGTGAGGCAGCAACTCTACCGCTGTGCTAGAGTGATACAGTGTGGAAACAGGCCCTTCGGCCCAACTCGCCCACACCGGCCAACATGTCCCAGCTACACTAGTCCCACCTGCCTGCGCTTGGTCCATATCCCTCCAATCCTGTCCTATCCATGTACCTGTCCAACTGTTTCTTAAATGATGGGATAGTCCCAGCCTCCTCTAGCAGCTCGTTCCATACACCCATGTGTGAAAAAGTTACCCCTCAGATTCCTATTAAATCTTTTCCCCTTCACCTTGAACCTATGTCCTCTGGTCCTCGATTCCCCTGCTCTGGGCAAGAGACTCTGTGCATCTACCCGATCTATTCCCCTCATGATTTTGTTATGCCACTGTGCATAACAAAACAAAGTGTAAAAGTTGAACCCTTGCATCTAAAAACAGAATGCTGTAAATATTCAACATGCTGGGCATTAACTGCGAACATTTTTCACACAGAGAGTGGTGAATCTGTGGAATTCTCTGCCACAGAAGGTAGTTGAGGCCAGTTCATTGGCTATATTTAAGAGGGAGTTGGATGTGGCTAAAGTGATCAGGGGGTATGGAGAGAAGGCAGGTACAGGATACTGAGTTGGATGATCAGCCATGATCATATTGAATGGCGGTGCAGGCTCGAAGGGCTGAATGGCCTACTCCTGCACCTAATTTCTATGTCCATGTCTGAGAGAAAAGTGACATTTATGGACATTTCAAATTGATGACCTTTTGGGAGAAAAATACTAAGATTTAAAAAAAAATAATCCAATTCTGTTTATGGAGACACAAGGAACTGCAGGTGCTGGTCAACAAAAGAAAGGCACAGTGCTGGAGTAACCCTGGCAGCATCTCTGGAGAATATGGATAGATGACTTCAAGAGATAGGGCTCTTAAAGATAGCGGAGTCAGGGGATATGGGGAGAAGGCAGGAATGGGGTACTGATTGGGGATGATCAGCCATGATCACATTGAATAGCGGTGCTGGCTCGAAGGGCCGAATGGCCTACTCCTGCACCTATTGTCTATTGTGACGTTTCGGGACAATAGACAATAGGCCATTCGGCCCTTCGAGACCCTTCTTCAGACTCATTTTTGTACATTAACCAGCATGTGAGTCTTCATTTCTCTTGCATGGAGTTAATGCCATTTCTGATTTGCTTCGGCAGTTTGTTTTAAAGATTAACAGCAGATGGCAGCATTTTCCTGCTGATCAACGCCCGGGCACCCGGCTTTGCTATTTAGTTATAAAACACGAATGGGAAAATATATCTCACACATTTCGCGTCGACCTTCTGTGAAAATGTTTAGGCGGGTGCAGATACATGTTTTTCTTTAAAATTGCGCATTCGGTAACTTTTTGCAAAAGGCTGAATGCAAATAGGAAAGAACTGCAGATGCTGGTTTAAATCGAAGGTAGACACAAAAGTGCTGGAGTAACTCAGCGGGACAGGCAGCATCTCTGGAGAGAAGGAACGGGTGACGTTTCGGGTCGAGACCCTTCCTCAACCCTTCTCTCCAGAGATGCTGCCCGTCCCGCTGAGTTACTCCAGCATTTTGTGTCTATCTTTAGTGCAAATAGTGCCTCGTATTTGCAGCTTTGAACTAATTGTCATTTGCAGCGTGCAGCTATTTATTTCTTTTAAAATGTGAATGTAATCATCTCCTGTTCAGCGAGGGAAGGGTGTTTGCAGAAAAGGAAGGGGCTTAAAGAGGAAGATATGTAGAGTTTGAATGAAATATTCACTGTGATATTTACAACACATTATGGTTTTTTTTTACCAGAACTCGGTTTGAATTAAAGCAAGATTTTAAGCAGCACCGCGGAGAGTGCGTTCTGCCGAGTGTGCCACACTTTGCAGGGCGGTGGGTGTGTAAAAGCTGGAGGCACAAGCGCTGTTCACTAATAGTGCACTGAGACTTGTTGCAACTTTCATCAGTGTCAGCTTTTGCAACATCGGCCGCCTTCTGCGCAGGCGCGTCCCCTGTTGCCGGGCAGATTTGTGTGGTGACGGTAACCCAGCCCCCCCCCCATCCAGTTGCGGGCCGGTTTGATGGGTATCTTGCACCAGGACCGGAGGTTGGAGCCACCAAACCTGCAGCATGCACCCGCGCCAAACAAAATGCAGCATGCTTACAGTGTGGCCGTGAATGACATTCATCTTGCTACTAGAATTACCAATGCATACCCACATAATGTGCAGGAAGGAACTGCAGATGCTGCTTTACACCGAAGATAGACACAAAGTGCTGGAGTAACTCTGCGGGACAGGCAGCATCTCTGAAGAGAGGGAATGGGGAAAGATCACTCATTCCTTCTCTCCAGAGATGCTGCCCAAAGATTATAGAGGAGCTCCTCTATAATCTTTGATGCTGCCTGTGCCGCCAGCTTTTGTGTCTTAACATCTTTGGTGGAATTCTCTGCCTCAGAGTCCAATTCTCTGGATGCTTTCAAGAGAGAGCTAGATAGGGCTCTTAAAGATAGCGGAGTCAGGGGATATGGGGAGAAGGCAGGAACGGGGTACTGGTTGGGGATGATCAGCCATGATCACATTGAATGGCGGTGCTGGTTCAAAGGGCCGAATGGCCTACTCCTGCACCTATTGTCTATTTCTAAAGAAGGACATTAGTTCAGTTTAGAGTTGCAGCGCGGAAACAGGCCCTTCAGCCCACCGAGTCCGTGCCGACCAGCGATCCCCGCACAGTAACACTATCCTACACACACTATGGACAATTTTACACCAAGCCAATCAGCCTATGAACCTGCACGGCTTTAGAGTGTGGGAGGAAGCCGAAGAACCTGGAGAAAGCCCACGCCGGTCACGGGAAGAACGTGCAAACTCCGCACAGACAGCACCCGGGGTGGGTATCGAACCCGGGACTCTGGCGCTGTGAGGCAGCGACTCTACCGCTGCGCCACCTGTTTTTATTTTAGATTTCCAGCATCTGAATTTTTCAATCCTGAACGAAATGGTTGGCGTTGATATTGATCGCGGATCGTGTGTGTTGGTCTCGCTCCACGATACAATTATCTGTCGACACCATTAAACCACAGGTGGGGTCAAACACATCAGCGCAAGTAGCGGTTCAGCCCAACTTTTACTGAGATTAAACAGCGCCACTGAACAGCGCCAGAGACTCGGCGAGTCGGGCAGCATCTCAGGAGAAAATGAATCGGTGGACGTTTCGGATCAAGACTCAGAGAGTTGTGAATTTATGGAATTCCCTGCCACAGAGGGCAGTGGAGGCCAAGTCGCTGGATGGATTTAAGAGAGAGTTAGATAGAGCTCTAGGGGCGAGTGGAGTCAAGGGATATGGGGAGAAGGCAGGCACGGGTTATCGATAGGGGATGATCACAATGAATGGCGGTGCTGGCTCGAAGGGCCGAATGGCCTCCTCCTGCACCTATTTTCTATGTCAATGTCTATGTCTTCAGACAGAGTCAGGGGAGAGGAGACAATAGAGCAATAGAGATATAGACAGTGATGGGTGGCACGGTGGCGCAGCGGTAGAGTTGCTGCCTCACAGCGCCGGAGCCCCGGGTTCGATCCCGACCACGGGCGCTGTCTGTGCGGAGTTTGTACGTTCTCCCCATGACCTGCGTGGGTTTTCTTCGGGTGCTCCGGTTTCCTCCCACACTCCAAAGACGTACAGGTTTATAGGTTGGTTAATTGACTTTGGTAACATTGCAAATTGTCCCTAGTGTGTAGGATAGTGCCTGCGTGCCGGTCGGCTCGGACTCGGTGGGCTGATTGGGGATGATCATCCATGATCACATGGGATGGTGGTGCTGGCTCGGAGGGCCGAATGGCCTCTACTCCTGCACCTATTGTCTATTATCTGCCTCCACCCCCACCCCCTGTGAGAAAAAAAGTTGAAAGGAGTATGAATAATTTCAGATAAGATTCTGAAAAACCCTTCCAAGGATTGCCCAAACACCCTGGCTGCTCAGACAAGATACCGTTATCCAACTCCACCTCCCTTCCCCAGTCACGTCCAAGAGCCAGCACTTGTCGCCTAGATTATCATTGAGCCAGCTTTTCAAATTCAAATTGTAACAAAGATAGCCACCAAAAATGCTGGAGTAACTCAGTGGGACAGGCAGCATCTTTGGAGAGAAGGAATGGGTCGAGACGCCTTCTTCAGACTAAGAGTCAGGGGAGAGGGAGAAATATAGATTGTAACAAATGTGTAGTGATGTTTTGCCAATTATTTCGGCATGAAATAGAAATGCGTTTAATAAGCAACAGAGAGATACTGCAAATGAAACTGTCTTGCGCATTGTTCTGCAGCAAAAGTCTATTTTATTTGTATTTATATTAACCTACAAGCCCGCACGTCTTAGGTTGTGGGAAGAACCCGGAGCCTTTAGTTTAGTTTAGAGATACAGCGTGGAAACAGGCCCTTCAGCCCATCGAGTCCGCGCTGACCAGCGATCCCCGCACACTAACACCATCCTACACACACACTTGGGACCAGTTACACATTTAACATTTACACCAAGCCAATTAACCTACAAACCTGCACGTCTTTGGAGTGTGGGAGGAAACCGGAGCACCCGGAGAAAACCCACGCGGGTCACGGGGAGAGCGCACAGACTCCGTATAGACAGCACCCGTAGTTGGGGTCCCCGGTGCTGCAAGCGCTGTAAGGCAGCAACTCTACCGCTGCGCCGCCGTTTTGTTTAATTCTTTATTTACAGACGGCTGTAGAGGTCAAGTCAACGGATGATTTTGAGTCGGAGATGGACAAATTCTTCAATAGTACGGATGTCGGGGGTTGTGGGGAGACGGCAGGAGCCTAGGGTGAAGAGGGAGAAGTAGATCAGCCATGATTGAATGGCGGAGTAGACTAGATGGGCCGAAAGGCCCAATTCTGCTCCCAGAACTATTGAAGGTTCTAGCAGCCCATGGTGCTTAGAGACATGTAAATAGTGGTTTAAGAAAGAACTGCAGATGCTGGTTTAGATCGAAGGGAGATACAACATGCTGGAGTAACTCAGCGGGTGAGGCAGCATCTCTGGAGAGAAGGAATGGCCGATGTTTCGGGTCGAGACCCAAGACGTCGCCCATTCCTTCTCTTTGGGTCTTGACCCGAAACATCGCCCGTTCCTTCTCTCCAGAGATGCTGCCTCACCCGCTGAGTTACTCCAGCATTTAGTGTCTGCCTTCGGTGTAAGCAGCGGGTCAGATGTGTACTGTCCAATTGGTCGAGTAGATCGGAAAATCCGGCGAGACTCTGGAACCAAAAGGGTGAGGAAGGACATCCTTGTGATTGAGGAAGTGGTTGTAGGTTCACGAGATTGATCCCTGGGATGGCGGGACTGTCATATGAGGAAAGATTGAAAAGACTAGGCTTGTATTCACTGGAGTTTAGAAGGATGAGGGGTTGGGGGGGATCTTATAGAAACATATCTAACTATAAAAGGACTGGACAAGCTAGATGCAGGAAAAATGTCTCCAATGATGGGCGAGTCCAGAACCAGGGGCCATCGTCTTAGAATAAAGGGGAGGTCATTTAGGACTGAGGTGAGAAAAAAACGTTTTCACCCAGAGAGTTGTGAATTTATGGAATTCCCTGTCGCAGAGGGCAGTGGAGGCCAAGTCACTGGATGGATTTAAGAGAGTTAGATAGAGCTCTAGGGGCTAGTGGAGTCAAGGGATATGGGGAGAAGGCAGGCACGGGTTATTGATAGGGGACGATCAGCCATGATCACAATGAATGGCGGTGCTGGCTCGAAGGGCCGAATGGCCTCCTCCTGCACCTATTGTCTATGTCTATGGTGCTGGAAAATCTTACGATGTGCCTGGAATTACTTCCCAATACATCGATCTTAAGACCTTGTTGCAATCATGTTTTCCCTCGGTGAACCAGGGGTTACTTTCTTGCCACAACTAAAGGCGGTTTCTTGAAAGCGATTCTCTTTCATCTCTTACGAGAAGCGGAAGATGAGGGGTATTTCTCATACTTGCCAACCAGTATTTTGACAAAGAATTTGACCGCGTTATTTGTCAAGTCTCGAAAGCTTCCTGTCACGCCCTTAATGGGACAGAGTGCGTTGGCTAAAAAGAGTGGCCTTGTCACACTGGGTCCCCAGTGTTAGGTCGTGGACCCAGCACACTGATGCAATAATAGAGAAGGCGCATCAGCTTGTATACATACTCTGGAGGCATAAAGACAGAAGATTACGGAGATTCGGCATGTCGAAGAGGATTCTGCTAAACCTCTACAGGTGCACGGTAGAGAGCATGCTGACCGGTTGCATCGTGGCTTGGTTCGGCAACTCCAACGTCCAGGAGTGGGAAAGACTGCAGAAAGTTGTGACCACCGCCCAGTCCCATTATCAGCTCTGACCTCCCCACCATCGAGGGGGATCTATCGCAGTCGCTGCCTCAAACAGGCAGCCAGCATCATCAAGGACCCACACCATCCTGGCCACTCACCACTGTCTTCAGGAAGAAGGTACAGGAGCCTGAAGACTGTAACGTCCAGGTTCAGGAACAGCTTCTTCCCTAGTTAAACACAATGACAAATAAGCTCCGAGCTGCCAAAGACTATATTAATATTGCACTATATTTGAATTTTATTTTTTATCTTGCCTCGTTATGTAAAATGTTTACATATTCACGTATTCTGTTGTGCTGCAGCAAGTAAGAATTTCATTGTCCCATCCGGGACATACGACAATAAAACTCTCGTGACTTGTCTCTTGACTCTTGGGTGTTTGGAGTTTGCCTCACAGCACCGGAGACCCGTTTCGATCCCGACTACGGGCGCTGTCTGTACGGAGTTTGCACGTTCTCTCCGTGACCTGCGTGGGTTTTCTCCGAGATCTCCGGTTTCCTCCCACACTCCAAAGACGTGCAGGTTTGTAGGTTCATTGGCTTGGTGTAAGTGTAACTTGTCCCTGGTGTGTGTAGGACAGTGTTAGTGTGCGGGGATCGCTGGTCGGCACGGACTCGGTGGGCCGAAGGGCCTGTTTCAGCGCTGTATCTCTAAACTAAACTACACAAGGAAAAGAAAAACACACACCCACTCTCAAACATGCACTCACACACATACACACTCACACATACCCTCACACCCACCCACTCACACACACACCCACATACCCTCACACCCACACACTCTCAAACATGCACTCACACACATACATACACTCACACATACACCCACTCACATACTCACACCCCCACACACACCCACTCACTCACACATACACTCACACCCAATCACACATACCCACACCCACACACTCACACACTCTCAAACATACTCACACACATACATACTCACACACATACACAAACACCCACTCACACATACACACACCCACTCACTCATACATACTCACACACACTCACTCACTCACTCACACACACACACTCGCTTACACCCACTCACACACCCTCACACACACCCACTCGCTTACACTCACTCACACAAGAATTGTAGTTGACCATCTCCCTTTAGTAAAATGAAATAAAGTGAATGTTTATTCAAAATTCATTACAATAGTTTAACATAATACTGCATTAAACAGCCAGATTACATATCACTGTTTGATGATTTTTTTTATAGCTATTTTGTAAGTTATCCTAGAATGGTAACACAAACCTTATAATACATCCTATGCTACATATTTTCCTCTTTGACTTTCCCTCTTTGCTGGGCTGATTCAACTGGTTTCTCTGAATGGCGACCGTTCCTCGTTGTGGTCCGAGACTCAGCCTTGAGCGTTTAACTTTGTTCCTTAATGTGACCTTACCAGCGGATAACAGCACCGTCAAGGCAGTGATAATGTAGACTTTACCAAATCTCACCCCCCCTCCCCGCCCGCCTGCCGAACCCATCCCCAGTAAACATTCTCCCAAACCACCTCCTCTCCCCCTCCGCCCATCCCCCTCCCATTGATCATGTGTCTTTGAATATGGCATGCATCACCGTAAGCCTCCCATATTTAATACAGGCTCTGCCCAAGACCGCAAATATCGCTGTGGATGTGGCCCAGTCCATTGCACAGACCACACTAGGTCTAGTTTAGCTTACTTTCCATACAGCGCGGAAACAGGCCCTTCGGACCCATCGAGTCTGTGCCGACCAGCGATCCCCATTCACTAGCACTATCCCACACACACACACACACACACACACACACACACACACACTAGGGCCAATTTGACAATTTTTTTAAAACCGAAGCCGAAGCAAGAAACCAGGGGAAACCCATGCAGGTCACGGGGAGAACGTGCGAACTCCACACAGGCAGCACCCGTGGTCAGGATCGAACCCGGGTCCCCGGCGCTGTGATGGTCTAGATTTGAACATGGACGTTGAGACGTGCGGTAAGGACACGTGCTTGCGGACCAGAGCTTTATCAGCGTTCCGCACACCAAGCTCAATAATCACCGCATCTTCCACATCGCATTGCATGCAAATATTGCAGAGCAAGTATTCTCTTAACATGCTCATAGTTTCCAAAAAAACAGAGATCAAAGCTAAACAAATTATGCGTTCCAGAAATCAATTCTGTTCCGTACAACTGCCAATTCAGTCCAACGTATGTGAATAAACCTCATGGTTTATGTAAACTTCAGTAAATCGGGCCAGATAATAGTGTAGATGGGACATGTTGGTCGGCAAGGCCAAATTGGGCCGAAGGGCCTGTTTCCACACTGTATGACGTTAATCATTAAATGTATCTCTTTCAGAGCAACTTTAAGCACCACTTATCTCTTAAACTGCTCCCTACGACTATCTTTGTAACCTGCCCCAACTCTATGTACACACACTCACACACATACACACTCACACACATACACACTCTCACACACTCTCACATTTGCACATTCACACACACACATTCTCACATTCTCACACACTCACTCACACACACACACACTCATTCACTCATGAGTCACACTTAAGTCCACATTGCTAGAATAAAAAGAAAATTGGTACGATGTCAAAAGAACTAAGGAAACAACCACTATGTTAGGTTCCAGATTCCTCGGTCTAGAAGGCCCTAATTCCAAAACATTTAATGCTCAATAAAAGATCCAAAAGATAAAATAAAAATAATGCAACAAACTAACAATGGAGGCCGTCACCGTACTACTGGGTCAGGCCATGTAGTCGTCTAAAACATTTACTTTATACAGTGTCCAGAGTAAAAACGTCTCGAGGTATTATGTGACTGCAATTTTTAAAACCATGGATAGATGTCCTGAGATGACTGCAGACACGTACACACGCTCGCACATACACAGATAGACACACACACACGCACATACACACGCGCGCACACACACACATGCGCGCACACACACACAGACAGGCACACATACACATGCGTGCACACACACACACACGCGTACACACACACACACAGACACACAGGGCAATGTTAAAGTTACAAAGCTGTGTGAGTACAGCCACGCCCGTGTAAGGCACGACACTCCCTCTACATTGTGGGGCAGGCGTAAGCAGCAACGTTATGATATTTTCTTTTCGATAAGAATAAGAGCGATGGGGCTTTATTTCTGACGTGGCTAGTGCGGACGTGGTTCGGGCCAGTCGTACATCTCCCGTTACTCAGCACCCGTAACTAAACGCGGGGGGGGGGGAGGCTCCAGTGACTAGTTTGCGCCTCTGACATATCGAGGTCTGTCAACCCCACCTCCTCTGAACGACAGGCAGTCAACACCCGAGAAGTTCCCAACAGGTTGGAAACTTGGGAAAGGTCACCGTGGCCGACAGTCCTGGCAGGGTGACTGCCTAGCCCCCCCCCCCCCCCCCCCACCCCCACCCCGGCAACTGACACAACCCCCCAACCCCCCCCCCCCCCTTACAACTTCCGCGCAAATAAACCAGGTACGAAACACAAACAAAAACAAAATAGCAGCAACTCTCGTTAAACGATACATCTGTACAACACGAGCCCATGATAGCAGCACACACAAAAAATAAAACAAGAAAACAGAAATACAGATAAAACTCCTCTCTTTAGGCGGCGGTAATGGGCACGGTGGCGTTTCTGCCGAGCTGTCGGGATAGCCGGGAGCGGCATACTTCCCGATCGGAGTCTGAGCCGGGACGGGAGCAGAGAGACACCCCCCCCCCCCCCCCCCCACCGCTAGCTGGTAAAGATTCGCTACTCCGCCACTTTTCTTGGAGTGAAACACAATTTCACGCCAGGATAACATTTTATCAAAGAGCACGTAGGCGTCGAGAAGCAAAGGATTAAATTTACTAAAAGCATCTCGATCGGGAGAATTATTTGTTTTTAGGCATCGATTTTCCAGCAACTGGTGGTGTTCTGGCACCTCCTGTAATCGGGACAAAATTCCCAGATCCCCACCCCGACAATGTGGCCCCCAGGCCAGTGAGCTCCCTCCCGTCCCCATTGGCAACTTTGCGGGCCTAGAGGCGGAATGTTCCAACTCTCGGAGGCGGTGACCTCTGTTGTTCCGCCAAACACGGATAATCCGGCACTGCTCTGGAACCGAGGGTGCCGGGAAAGAAAATTGGCGGTGGGCCCGGTTGTAAAGGCTGTGTGTGGACTCCCCCAACCCAGGCTGACTACAGTGGGAAAGCAGGCGATGGCTTGCAATAGGCAAGTTCCACACAGCGTAAATATTCATCTCACTCCCCCCAGCTTGGGAGAAAGAGATCAGCGATCTCCCAGTGTCGTTCAGAGATGTCCCAAAGCCAAACCCCATCACATCTCTCAATATCCGACTGATTAGACGATTATTACACAAAATTCATGTCACGGGAGTCAATGGACAACTGACACGGACTGGAGAGAGACTCACACAGAGTGCTGGAGTAACTCAGCGGGTCAGGCAGCTTCTGTGGAGAACATGGATAGGTGACGTTTCACAGAGTGCTGGAGTAACTCAGCGGGTCAGGCAGCATCTATGGAGAACATGGATAGGTGACGTTTCACAGAGTGCTGGAGTAACTCAGCGGGTCAGGCAGCATCTATGGAGCTAAGGAAATAGGCAACGTTTCGGGCCGAAACCCATAAGGGTTTCAGCCCGAAACGTTGCCTATTTCCAGAAGGATTTCGACCCGAAACGTTGCCTATTTCCTTAGCTCCATAGATGCTGCTGCACCATAACTGAGTGGGCCAGGCAGCATCTGTGGAGAACATGAATAGATGACGTTTCGGGTCGGGACCCTTCATCAGACTGATCGGATTCGAGTTCCTCCAGCGTTTTGTGTTTTTTTTCTTGGTAAACCGGCATCTGCAGTTGCTTGTTTCTCCACCTATCACTCCCACCCCCCCTCTCTTTCACAGTATTTACCTCCACTACAATCCCGACCCTAAATGCCATTCCCTGCACAGATGCTGCCTGACCCGCTGAGTTACTCCAGCACTTTGTGGGTGAATCAGCATCTGCAGTTCCTTGTCTCCACAGCACACACACACTGCATGGTTTAGTTTAGTTTAGAGATACAGCGCAGAAACAGGCCCTTCGGCCCACCGAGTCCGCACCGACCAGCGATCCCCGCACACTAACACCATCCTACACACACTAGGGACAATTTACATTCATACCAAGCTAACTAGCCTACAAACTGGAGGAAACTGGAGATCCCGGAAAAAACGCACGCAGGTCACGGGGAGAACGTACAAACTCGGTACAGGCAAGCACCCGTGGTGGGGATCGAACCTGGGTCCCTGGCGCCGTGAGGCAGCAACTCTACCGCTGCGCCACCATGCCACCTTGCTGTGCACTCAAACAGGCAAAACTGAAATATTGTCAACAATACACAAATTAAATACGGATCAGAACCACTTAGTTACAAATTAATTGGCTGTAAGTTAAAATATAAAGCAAGGATCTAGACCCAAAACATCACCTATCCATAACCCCCCCCCCCCCCAGAGATGCTGCCTGACCCGCTGAGTTACTCCAGCACTTTGCGTCTATCTTTTAGTACAAACCAGCATCTGCAGTTCCTTGTTTCTCCATATATCCCCATCACACTCGAGTCTGACAGAATCGACACCTTGATGATCACAGCTAATATTACCCCATAATAGAATACTTTGTAAATCTCACAGTGGTTTAATTTAGAGATACAGTGCGGAAACAGGCCCTTCGGCCCATCGAGTCCGTGCCCACCAGCGATCCCCGCACACTAACACTACCCTACACACACATTTACGCCAAAACCAATTTACCTACAAACCCCGCACGTCTTTGGAGTGTGGGAGGAAACCGGATCACCCGGAGAAAAACCACACGCAGGTCACGGGGAGAACGTGCAAACTCCGTACAGGGTGGAACCCGGGTCACCGGCGCTGTGAGGCAGCGACTCTGCCCGCGTGCCGCGCTAAAGGGGAAACCTAACGCCCAAAAAATCTTGCAGAAGATTTTTTTAAAATAAAATGAAAATGAATCTCTTAAAGATGGCAGTCGCAATATTTCACCGTGAGACAATGAATGATCTAAAGAGACCACCGCAACTTCACCTCATCCAGTTTGGGGTGACAAGGGATGTTTTTCTTCCTGTCACCTAGCAAGGCGTCATGCAACACATGTGGGTTTTTTTTTTAAAAACCAATGTCCGGTCTCTAAAAAGACACAGAGTGCAGGAGTAACTCAGCGGGTCAGGCAGCATCTGTGGGGAACATGGATAGGTGACGTTTCACAGAGTGCTGGAGTAACTCAGCGGGTCAGGCAGCATCTGTGGAGAACGTGGATAGGTGACGTTTCACAGAGTGCTGGAGTAACTCAGCGGGTCAGGCAGCATCTGTGGAGAACATGGATAGGTGACGTTTCACAGAGTGCTGGAGTAACTCAGCGGGTCAGGCAGCATCTGTGGGGAACATGGATAGGTGACGTTTCACAGAGTGCTGGAGTAACTCAGCGGGTCAGGCAGCATCTGTGGGGAACATGGATAGGTGACGTTTCACAGAGTGCTGGAGTAACTCAGCGGGTCAGGCAGCATCTGTGGGGAACATGGATAGGTGACATTTCACAGAGTGCTGGAGTAACTCAGCGGGTCAGGCAGCATCTGTGGGGAACATGGATAGGTGATGTTTTGGGTCTGAACCCTTCTTCACCGTTTGTGGTGGGGTGGGACCGAATGAGGACAGGGGTGGGAGATTGCAACCTTCACGTGGTCCGCCCTGTTTCGACGAATGCAATCAACCCGGCGTGCACAATCAAGTAAGATCAAATAGAACAAGTTGTCCGACAACTTTAGGCTGTGCACGCCATACACAAGAAGAAGAAGAAATGAGGACAAATTGGACCAGTCCAGATTGCTAACTTGGTCATCATGGACAGTTTGGGCCAAGGGGCTTGTTTCCAATCTGGACAACTCTGTGACACTACATCAGTCTGGAGAAGGGCCCAGACCCGAAATGTCACCGGTCCACGTTCTCCAAGGATACTGCCTGACCCGCTGAGTTACTCCAGCACTCTGTGTCTGTCGATGTCTTAAATTCAGCCAGGAACAGGGTGGGTGCCAACCACACAAACTATCCAGAAGGTTCAAATTAATGAAGAACCATCCACGTCACTGTGATGGTCAGCGATCAGGCACTTCTGGACTTCTGGATGTCCAAGTTCAGATTGGAGTTTTCTTGTGAGAAATGATTCACAGCAAAGATCCTCTAGCGGAGCAAGATAGACCACTCCTGCTAAATGCAAATGGGCTGACGTGTTGTACGCAACGGAGCGGAACGCGGGCCTTTCTTTCATCCATTTCAGTAACCGGTCCCGACCCGACCCGACCCGCAGCGTAATCAACGTTGCGGGGAAAGAATTTCCTTATAAATTAAATCTCCTAAATAAATTAAAATTCTGAAAATGAGAAGATTTTTCCCAAATAACTCTTATTTTTGCGAGGATGTTTCCGTAACCGGCTTCCGTCTCCGCACTAGTATCTTTGCTCCGCTACGGTGGGATCTTTGGTGCGGAGACGGAAGCCGGTTACGGAAATGGGGCCGAAAATTACTTATGAATCTGCCCGTGACCGTACTAGGGTCTTTTTCGTCGAGTGGTCGATCTTGCTCGCTGGAGGATCTTTGGTACAGGAATTAAAACTTCCGCCCTGATGACGTGTCAACGCTCAAGTCTGCTTCAATGGAGCAGGCAACTCAACAGTTTAAAACCTTCTCTTCCCCTCGCCTTCCCAGAACAAACTAAAAACTGTCAGCTCGGAATTATTAGCCGAGCGGAAACATTAGATCACGAGAAGAACAGTCACGAGAAGAGGACAAATTAAATCGGTAGAATTCTATTGGGTAGAGTTGCAGCCTCACAGTGCCGGAGACCCGGGTTCGATCCCGACTACGGGTGCTGTCTGTACGGAGTTTGCACGTTCTCCCCGTGACCTGCGTGGGTTTTCTCCGGGTGCTCCGGTTTCCTCCCACACTGTCCGAGACGTGCGGGTTTGTGGGTTAATCCACCCTCTGTAAATTGTCCCCAGTGTGTGTGGGATCGAACTAGCGTACAGATAATCGCTGGACGCCGCGGACCTGGTCGGCCGAAGGGCCTGTTCCCACGCTGCTTCTCCAAACTAAACTCAGTGGAGGAGAGAGGAAACAGCTTCATTAAAATAAAGGAAAGCACTTGATGAGAGAGGGGGGCGTTTAGAAAAGGCGTGAGTAGCAGAAAATATAACATTTAAAAACCATTTGGGCAGGGCAGAAAAAGTTTAGAGATACGGGCCAAACGCAGGCAGGTGGGACTAGTGTAGCTGGGACATGTTGGCCGGTGTGGGCAAGTTGGGCCGAAGGGCCTGTTTCCACGCTGTATCACTCTATAACTCCAGGTAAGTGGACAGGTATGGGAACAGGTGTGATAGAAATCACGACAGGCAGATAGAACCATCCTATCATCACGGACCGCACAGGAACAATGGGCCGAATGGCCTGATCCGCTGCTGTAAGCTCTAGAGTGGCTCTAGCTTTGGTTTTGACTTAGCCACCCCCCCCTCTCGCTCAAACCCTTTCCCATTCCCGCCACTCCCACCTTCCATACTTGCTCTCCGGATGTCTCCGTAAGTCGGAAACACCGGAGAGAGTGGAACCACAGCTGAGACAGCTATGTCCCGACCCACACATGTCCTAGAAGATTTTTTTTCACCCAGAGAGTTGCGAATCTGTGGAATTCTCTTCCACAGAGGGCAGTGGAGGCCAATTCACTGGATGTTTTCAAGAGAGAGTTAGATTTAGCTTTTCGGGCTAACAGAACCATGGGATATGGGGAGAAAGCAGGAACGGGGTACTGATTCTGGATGATCAGCCGTGATCCTATTGAATGGCGGTGCTGGCTCGAAGGGCCGAATGGCCTCCTCCTGCACCTATTTTCTATTTTTCTTCAACAGAACAAACGTTGAGCTTTTTTGTGTGTGTTTTTTTCTTAAAATTCGGGGCAGACACAATAGTTCACTCCTGGGATAGTGGACGGAAAGTTCCGGAGAAGGAGTGCGGACAATATCCCATCGAACAAAACAAAGCAAACAGTGTGGTTAGTAGAACGAAGAGACAAGGATATGGGGAGAAGACAGGAGAACGGGGATGGGAAAGGAAAAGTTAGATCAGCCATGAGTGAACAACGGAACAGACTCGATGGGCTGAATGGCCCAATGCTACTCTGAATAAGTCTTAGGATCTAATGAACTACAGATGCTGGTTTACTAAAACAAAATGTTCTCCAGAGATGCTGCCCGACTCGCTGAGTTACTCCAGCACTTTGTGAAACGTCACCTATCCATGTTCTCCACAGATGCTGCCTGACCCGCTGAGTTACTCCAGCACTCTGTGAAACGTCACCTATCCATGTTCTCCACAGATGCTGCCTGACCCGCTGAGTTATGGTGCAGCAGCATCTATGGAGCTAAGGAAATAGGCAACGTTTCGGGCTGAAACCCTTCTGGAAATAAGCAACGTTTCGGGCCGAAACCCTTCTGGAAATAGGCAACGTTTCGGGCCGAAACCCGGAAGGGTTTCGGCCCGAAACGTTGCCTATTTCCTTAGCTCCATAGATGCTGCCTGACCCGCTGAGTTACTCCAGCACTCTGTGAAACGTCACCTATCCATGTTCTCCACAGATGCTGCCTGACCCGCTGAGTTACTCCAGCACTCTGTGAAACGTCACCTATCCATGTTCTCCACAGATGCTGCCTGACCCGCTGAGTTACTCCAGCACTGGGAAGTTCCTACAACTCTGAGTCACTCCAACAGATTAAAGGCGAACTTTATAAAATCCACGCTGAATTTTCCCAACATCAGCCAATGCAACATCCTTGCTTACAGGTGAGAATTTGAGGAGGTCGTGACGTATATACTGTGTCAGCTTAAAGCAGGCGACATTTTATTCGAACGTGTAGGAAGGAACTGCAGATGCTGGTGTAAACCGAAGGTCGACACAGAAACGCTGGAGTAACTCAGCGGGACAGGCAGCATCACTGGAGAGAAGGAATGGTTGACGTTTCGGGTCGAGACCCTTCTTCAGACTGAGAGTCAGGGGAGAGGGAGACACAGAGAGACGGACGGGTAAGGTGTGAAAATAACAGATCAAAGGGGACGACGGTCGATGAAATGTAGAATAGTACATATTCTAACATTTGAGAAAGCAGTATTATATGTATGATCATTTAACAGGGGATGTGGCAATCCATAAACATCAAGCCTCAATCTTATTGTCAGTAACCTGTTTGCTACAGTTGCCATTTTGTTTTCACGCCCTTAAATATTATGTACAATCAGAACCTTGTAGATGACTGTGCAAAACAAACTGACAAACTAATCTGTATATTACATAGATATATTCTTGTATATCAGCGTGCAAAATAGTCGCAGTCTGTTACTTGGGACATCTTAACTGAGAACGTGGAGAAACAAGGAACTGCAGATGCTGATTTACTGCCACAGAAAGAAAAAAAAAGACACAAAGTGCTGGAGTAACTCAACCCCCTGCCAGGCAGCATCTCTGGAGAAAGTGGCCCTCCAAAAATATTCCAAATGGAATTTAAACTGGAGGTGTTCCCGACTTTGAAACGCCACCTCTATCCACGTTCACCAGAGACGCTGCCTGACCTGCTGAGTTACTCCAGCACTTTGTCATTTAAAAAAAATTGTATTAAAATGTCCCATTCATCAGAGTGGCTCCATTAAGCAAACTACGAACACTGATTTAAACCAGTCAGGGGACATCAAGTCAATGGGACAGGATTTCTTTGTTCCTATTTGTGGGTTTTTTTGTGCAAGGCTTATATCCTTAAAATAGTTTTTCTTTTTAAATTACAAGGCAATTGGTTTGAGGAGACAATCTTTGTGCAGCTCTTTGACTTTCTGTGCAGCTGAGGTGCCAGACATTATCAAATCAGTATTGGACAAGGAAGAGGAGAGCTGGCGAGCAGCTACATAGTTTGGGGGGGGGTGGGGCGGGGGGAATGTGAATCGTGAAGACGGATTATCCCAACATGCCAACTACACGCGTGTGGGCAGCAGAGTGGCAACGTGCTAGCTTCCTCCTGCATAAATCTCTCTCGCGCGCGCGCGCGCGCACTCACGAGGGTTCACAGTCCACGGATGAATACGGCCTGCGACATGGCAGTCTCCACAATCGGTTGTCGACTTCTGTTTCCGTTTGGAGTCACGCGCGGCCAACGTTTCCACCCCTCGTGGACCCCAAAAGAAATATGAAGGGAATTCTCGGCTGGCAATGAAGGAGAAGTAACAAGCTGAGCCAGGCCGCTGCCCCACGCACGCACGCACGCACGCGGCAGTCGGTCGGTCGATGGATCACAGGTTGACGTCCCGCACGTCTGTGGGCGTGCTCGTGAGGTCTGGTTCGTGCACAGTCTTTGACATGGCTTGGTTCTGCTGCTGCTGGGACTGTTTTAAACTCTCTGTCAGAGCAGCTTCGATCTGTTCCTGGCAAGCCTTCAGGCAGTCCTGGGGGGGGGCAGAAGAGAATACCCACGTTAGTTTTATTCTTGTTTGTAGTTTAGAGACACAGCGTGGAAACAAAAGCCAGCGTTCGTTCCATCCCTGAGTGACTTGGGACTTGGCTCTAGTCCGATGAAGGGTCTCGACCCGAAACGTCACCCATTCCTTCTCTCCAGAGATGCTGCCTGTCCCGCTGAGTTACTCCAGCACTCTGTGTCTACCTTCTGGATATTTAATCATTGTTTTCAATCAATATCAATCAATCAATCAATATCAGTTTTATTCGTCACTTGCACATAAAGTGTAAGTGAAATGAATTTGCCAGCAGCGGTACAATGAAAAAGAACACACAAAAACACAATAAAATGTTTTAACACAAACATCCACTACTGTGGTGGAAGGCACAAAACCTGGCCAGTCCTCCTCCATTTTCCCCCGTGGTCGGGACCTCAACCCTCCGCAGCCGTTGCTGCGGGCGTCCAGATGTTCAGACAAGGCAAAGTCCAGATAATGTCCAGTTTTGAGCCTTCTATGTAATTTGTGTGGTCGCTACTTTAAACTTCCCTGTTCACAGCTGAGTTTAAGACAGCAAAAGTCACAAAGTGATGGAGTAACTGAGCCCATGGAGTCCGCACCGACCAGCGATCCCCGCACACTGACACTATCCTACACGCGCTGGGGACAATGTTACATTTACACCAAGCCAATTAACCGACAAACCTGCACGACTTCAGAGTGTGGGAGGAAACCGAAGCACTCGGGTCACGGGGAGAACGTACAAACTCCGTACAAACAGCGCCCGTCGTCAGGATCGAACCCGGGTCTCCAGCGCTGTCAGGCAGCGACTCTACCGCTGCGCCTCCGTTTTCTGTTTTAGTTACAGCGCGGAAACAGGCCCGACCTGAAACGTCATCCAGCAATGTTCTCCAGAGATGCTGCCTGACTCGCTGAGTTACTCCAGCAGTCTTTGTTGTTAAAACACTAATATGCCCCATTTCATCTGAATGCCTCCAGTAATCAAACTACGAGCATGGATTTAAACTAGCAGGGAACCAGACGAGTCTGTACCGACCAGGGATCACCCTGCTCACTAACACACCACAGACAATTCACAATTTCATCAAAACCAATTAATCTCTATAAACCCGCACGTCTTTGGAGTGTGGGAGGAAACCGGAGCACCCGGAGAAAACCCACGCAGGTCACGGGGAGAACGTACAAACTCCGTACAGACAGCGCCCGTAGTCAGGATCGAACCCGGGTCTCTGGCGCTGTGAGGCAGCAACTCTACCCGCTGCCCCACCAAAAGTCTCAGAAAACCATAAAGAAACTGCAGATGCTGGAAATTTGAAATGAAATCTGATTACTGGAAATTCCCAGCAGGTGAGTCAGCGTCTGTGAGGAAAGAAGCAAAGAGTTAAAGTATCAGGTGAGTGGCTGTTTAGAGATGCAGCATGGAATCAGGCCCTTCGGCCCACCGGGTCCGTGCCGACCATCGATCACCTGTTCACACTAGTTCCACGTTGTCCCAATTTCTCATCTGGGGGGGGCAATTTACAGAGGGCCCATTAACCTACAAAGCCACACGTCTTTGGGGTGTGGGAGGAGACCCACCCACGCGGCCACAGGGAGAACGTGCAAACTCCACATGCAGATAGCACCCCAGGTCTGGATCGAACCCGGCTCTCTGGTGCGGAGATTTTAAAACATGGGGGAGGGGGGACACAAGAGAGAGGGGCGAGAGAGAAAGCAGAGAGGAACGACCACACGTTATATCGTGCCGCGACCCATTCTGACCGCTGCCCCCCCCCCACCGCCCCCCAACATTGCACCCTTCTTCACGGTGGCCCCGTGATGTCTCGGCTCTCACAATTCGAGGAACCTACCCGGTAACAACGCTAAGAGCAGCTCCGGGCCGCCGCGCTCCCCGACTCTACGCCCAACAGGCACACGCTCCATCCTGCGCTGAGCTTGCTGCGGGCCGGATAACATCTGGTGGCGGGCCGGATGTGGCCCGCGTGCCGCAGTTTGGAGACCCCTGATGTACGCGTACGTATGCACGCACGCACACGTGATATGGTAATTACAGTCGGCAGTGGCTTATTTGGGAAGAGGGTAGCGCTAGCTTCTTTCCGTTGTGGGTGGGGGCACTTGGGGGGGGGGGGGGGGTAAAGGGGCCGGAGAACAGGCCTAAGTTACGTTTCGACATACAAGAAAACATGTGGGGGGAACACAAGCACCCCCCCCCCCCCCACCAGGATTTCCGCCCATGCTAAGAGCGATATCTAGCTTTCTCTTGAAAACCTGTGAGGGTACGTTGGTGGTGTGTGTGTGTGCGCGTGTGCGTGCGTGCGTGTGTGAGTGTGCGTGCGTGTGTGCGTACGTGCGTGTTTGTGTGTGCGTGCGCGTGTGTGTGTGCGCATGCGTGTGTGTGCTTCCCCTGGTATTACCCAGGGTAGCTGACATGCACAGGCCCAGTGACCACAACACGCTTGGCTGTCTATCTAGTGAACGACTCAGCTGCCCCACCACACATTTCCCTGCTCGCTTTATGTTTTTTACAAGAAAGCGTCTTAAAACGTCTTTTTCTTTCCCCACGGTGACGATTCTCACAGCTCGTTGACTCCACAGTCCCATAAGAGGTGACTAAACTCACCAGATCGTGTAGGCGCCCCTGACGTGTGAATCACCGCCTTGCAGAGCAGCACGAACCACGTTTACAATGAGTCAGCGGCCGGAGAGGTCACAGAACAACGCTGACCTTTTCCAGTTCGTATCGTTTCATCGTCACGTATACCACCAAGGCGCAGTGAAAAGTTTTTAAGACTATTATAGACAATAGGTGCAGGAGTAGGCCATTCGGCCCTTCGAGCCAGTACCGCCATTCAATGTGATCATGGCTGATCATCCCCAATCAGTACCCCGTTCCTGCCTTCTCCCCATATCCCCTGACTCCGCTATCTTTAAGAGCCCTATCTAGCTCTCTCTTGAAAGCATCCAGAGAACCGGCCTCCACCGCCCTCTGAGGCAGAGAATTCCACAGACTCACAACTCTCCGTGAGAAAAAGTGTTTCCTCGTCTCCGTTCTAAATGGCTTACCCCTTGTTCTTAAACTGTGGCCCCTGGTTCTGGACTCCCCCAACATCGGGAACATGATTCCTGCCTCTAGCGTGTCCAAACCCTTAACAATCTTATATGTTCCAATCTTATACATTCCTTCTCTCCAGAGATGCTGCCTGTCCCCTGAGTGCCTCCAGGAATTCTAAATGCTCAAAGTGCAAACCACACAGTGGAGGAAGTGGTAAATTAAAATAGATTCTTCAATATGTCATTACTAAGAATTCTCACCTCTCTGGGCCAGTGGAAACAGGCCTTAGCATCTATCGAACTGAAACATTATTTAATAGTCAACTCACCACTTATCCACAAACAGGAAGTTTAGTTTAGAGATACAGCGCGGAAACAGGCCATTTGGCTCACCGGGTCCCTGCCGACCAGCGATCCCCGCACATAACTTCCCGAACAATGAAAGGGCCGGATAGAGTGGATGTGGAGAGGATGTTTCCGCTAGTGGGAGAGTCTAGGACAAGAGGTCACAGATGCAGAATAAAAGGATGTTCCTTTAGGAAGGAGATGAGGAGGAATTTCTCTCATCAGAGGGTGGTGAATCTGCAGAATGATTTGCTACAGAAGGCTGTGGAGGCCAAGTCAGTGGATATTTTTTAAGGCGGGAATAGGTAGATTCTTGATTAGTGCGGGTGTCAGCGGTTATGAGGAGAAGGCAGGAGGATGGGGTTGAGAGGGAGAGATAGATCAGCCATGATTGAATGGTGGAGTAGACTTGAGGGGTCTAATGGCCTAATTCTTCTCCTATGACTTATGATAGATACATAGAACATAGATACATAGAAAATAGGTGCAGGAGTAGAGGCCATTCGGCCCTTCGAGCCTGCACCGCCATTCAATATGATCATGGCTGATAATCCAACTCAGTATCCTGTACCTGCCTTCTCTCCATACCCCCTGATCCCTTTAGCCACAAGGGCACATGATCTTATAACATTAACACTACCCTACACACACACACACACACTGGGGACAATTTACATTTACACCAAGCCAATTAACCTACAAACCTGTACGTCTTTGGAGTGTGGGAGGAAACCGAAGATCTCGGAGAAAACTCAACGCAGGAGACGGGGAGAACGTGCAAACTCCGTACAGACAGCACCCGTGGTCGGGATGGAACCCGGGTCTCCGGCGCTGTGAGGCAGCGACTCTAGCGCTGCGCCACCGTGCCGCCCCAAAAACAAATTCAAATTTGTTAAAATAAAACACTTGCTAACTGAAACGATGAGAGGAAAGCAAAATAAAACAAGCGCTCGGTACAGAACCAATGTTTAAGAAGGAACGGCAGATGCTGGAAAAATCAAAGGTGGACAAAAATGCTGGAGAAACTCAACGGGTGAGGCAGCATCTATGGAGCGAAGGACGTTTCGGGTTGAGACTCTTAAGGGTGAGGCAGCATCTATGGAGCGAAGGAATAGATGACGTTTCGGGTCGAGACCCTTCCGGGTCTCGACCCGAAACGTCACCTATTCCTTCGCTCCATAGATGCTGCCTCACCCGCTGAGTTTCTCCAGCATTTTTGTTGGACCAATGTTCAGAACATAGAACATAAAACAGTCCAGCACAGGAACAGGCCCTTCAGCCCACAATGCCTGTGCCGAACATGATGCCAAGAACGTCTCTTAGTTGTCTGCAAACAGGTCACAGAGTGCTGGAGTAACTCAGCGGGTCAGGCAGCATCTGTGGAGAACATGGATAGGTGACGTTTCACAGAGTGCTGGAGTAACTCAGAGGGTCAGGCAGCATCTGTGGAGAACATGGATAGGTGACGTTTCACAGAGTGCTGGAGTAACTCAGCGGGTCAGGCAGCATCTGTGGAGAACATGGATAGGTGACGTTTCACAGAGTGCTGGAGTAACTCAGCGGGTCAGGCAGCATCTGTGGAGAACATGGATAGGTGACGTTAACACTGAAGAAGGATCCCGACCCGAAACGTCATCCATCCACGTCGTCCAGAGATGCTGCCTGACCCGCTGAGTTACTCCAGCACTTTGTGTATTTAAAAAAAGAAATTCCATCCCGGGAAAAAGATTTTGACTGTCCAGCCTGGGTCAGAATCGACTTTCCAAAGGGCTATTAAAAGAAAGGAAGCAAGGAACTGCAGATGCTGGTTTACAGTTAAAGACACAATGTGCTGGAGTAACTCAGTGGGTCAGGCAGCATCTCTGGAGAACATGGATAGGTGACGTTTCAGACGGGGACCCTTCTTCAGACGGGAGAGTTACAAAAAAAAAGAGACAAAGTGCTGGAGTAACTCAGCGGGTCATCTGTGGAGAACAGCGAATTTGATGAAGGGTCCCCGATCCTGAAGCGTCACCTGGATAGACTCGGCTTGTACACGCTAGAATTTAGAAGATTGAGGGGGGATCTTATAGAAACTTACAAAATTCTTAAGGGGTTGGACAGGCTAGATGCAGGAAGATTGTTCCCGATGTTGGGGAAGTCCAGAACAAGGGGTCACAGTTTGAGGATAAGGGGGAAATCTTTTAGGACCGAGATGCGAAAAAAAAAAAATTTACACAGAGAGTGGTGAATCTGTGGAATTCTCTGCCACAGAAGGTAGTTGAGGCCACACAGTTCATTGGCTATATTTAAGAGGGAGTTAGATGTGGCCCTTGTGGCTAAAGGGATCAGGGGGTATGGAGAGAAGGCAGGGATGGGATACTGAGTTGGATGATCAGCCATGATCATATTGAATGGCGGTGCAGGCTCGAAGGGCCGAATGGCCTCTACTCCTGCACCTATTGTCTATGTTTCTGTCCACGTGTTCCAGAGATGCTGCCTGAGCCGCTGAGTTACTCCGGCACTTTGAGTCCTTTATTTAAAAGGCTGATGGTGTCCGCCAGATACCACCATAGACGGCAACCACCCTCACATCTGCTGCCTTGGTGGTGAGCTAAGGTACAACAGACATCTACTGATTTGGCCGGCGGTGTCTGTAACTCGAGACGGGGCCCGAATTCCTTTCTCCTGCTGCCCGTCATTGTGCGCCATTTACTTCTGGGTTTTGAAAACCGCTACTCTTCAACTACATCCTTCTGCGAGGTGAATTTTCCTTTCCTCCCCCCCCCCCCCTCCCCCTCCCCGTCTAATCTTCGACAGGGAGGAGGAGTGCGGAGGGGGGGCGGATAAATCTCAGAAGGGGGAGAAGTCTTTAATGAAGAAAATGCCAGTCTCGCCAGAGTGCAGGTAAGAGCCCAGCGCGAGCTGTATAGAGTTTTCGACAGCGCGGGAGATGAAAGGCGAGGGAACAAAGCCGCGGGTGGTAAACTCACCCCTCTCTTTCTCCCGCACGCTGAATAGCAGAACAAGAGGCTTTGAGGGACGCTGCATTATAATTGGTTCCAATTACCGCGATCAGACAAACAGAAGGAAAGCGGACTCCCCTGCAGCCCGCACCACAGCTTTCCAATCCCACCCTCTCCCACATCCACTTGTGCTTTTGAAAAAAAAAAAAAATCAAATGCATGAGTCGCAGAAGCAGATGAAACCAACGCAACATCCTGAAAGGGTTCAAAAGGGAACTGCAGATGCTGGAATATCGAAGGTACACAAAATTGCTGGGGAAACTCAGCGGGTGCAGCAGCATCTATGGAGAAGGGGTTGGACAGGCTAGATGCAGGGAAATTGTTCCCGATGTGTTTCAGAAGGAACTGCAGATGCTGGAAAATCGAAGGTACACAAAAAAAGCTGGAGAAACTCAGCGGGTGCAGCAGCATCTATGGAGCGAAGGAAATAGGCAACGTTTCGGCCCGAAAACCCTTCTGGAAATAGACAACGTTTCGGGTCGAAACCCGAAAGGGTTTCGTCCCGAAACGTTGCCTATTTCCTTCGCTCCATAGATGATGCTGCTGCACCCAGCTGAGTTTCTCCAGATTGTTCCCGATGTTGGGGAAGTCCAGAACAAGGGGGTCACAGTTTAAGGATAAGGGTGAAGTCTTTTAGGACCCTAATCTCCTAATGGTCTCCTAATCTGAGGAAAGACATCCTTGCCATAGAGGGAGTACAGGGAAGGTTCACCAAACTGATTCCTGGGATGTCAGGACTTTCATATGAAGAAAGACTGGATAGACTCGGCTTGTACTCGCTAGAATTTAGAAGATTGAGGGGGGATCTTATAGAAACTTACAAAATTCTTAAGGGGTTGGACAGGCTTGATGCAGGAAGATTGTTCCCAATGTTGGGGAAGTCCAGAACAAGGGGTCACAGTTTAAGGATAAGGGGGAAGTCTTTTAGGACCGAGATTACATTTTTTTTCACACAGAGAGGGGTGAATCTGTGGAATTCTCTGCCACAGAAGGTATTTGAGGCCAGTTCATTGGCTTTATTTAAGAGGGAGTTAGATGTGGCCCTTGTGGCTAAAGGGATCAGGTGGTATGGAGAGAAGGCAGGTACGGGATACTGAGTTGGATGATCAGCCATGACCATATTGAATGGCGGTGCGGGCTCAAAGGGCCGAATGGCCTACTCCTGCACCTATTGTCTGTTGTCACCTATCCATGTTCTCCACAGATGCTGCCTGACCCGCTGAGTTACTCCAGCACTCTGTGAAACGTCACCTATCCATGTTCTCCACAGATGCTGCCTGACCCGCTGAGTTACTCCAGCACTATCCCCCCCCCCCTCTTTGGCAACAGACCACTTGCTAGTAATTAGGATTAGCATAGCAGAGATAGGTAATTGAGTGTCTACATCAAATTGATGGGCTGAATGGCCTGCTGAGTTACTCCACCAATCTGTGCACTTCACTGTACTTGTTTACATAGTGCTACAATTGAGGATCTCGACCCGAAACGCCGCCCACTCCCTCTCTCCACAGATGCGGCCTGTCCCGCTGAGTTCCCGGGGATCGCTGGTCAGCGTGGGCCAAAGGGCCCGTTTCTGCGCTGTATCTCTAAACCGTGAACATTTTCAAAGTATTCTGTTACGAGGTAAATGCTGCAAAAAATATCAGCAGCGATAATCAAACATAGAAAATAGGTGCAGGAGTAGGCCATTCGGCCCTTCGAGCCTGCACTGCCATTCAATATGATCATGGCTGATCATCCAACTCAGTATCCCATCCCTGCCTTCTCTCCATACCCCCTGATCCCTTTAGCCACAAGGGCCACATCTAACTCCCTCTTGAATATAGCCAATGAACTGTGGCCTCAACTACCTTCTGTGGCAGAGAATTCCACAGATTCACCACTCTCTCTGTGTAAAAAATGATTTTCTCATCTCGGTCCTAAAAGACTTCCCTCTTATCCTTAAACTGTGACCCCTTGTCCTGGACTTCACCAACATCGGGAACAATCTTCCTGCATCTAGCCTGTCCAACCCCTTAAGAATTTTGTAAGTTTCTATAAGATCCCCCCTCAATCTTCTGAATTCTAGCGAGTACAAGCCGAGTCTATCCAGTCTTTCTTCATATGAAAGTGCTGCCATCCCAGGAATCAGCGAAGGAAATAGGCAACGTTTTGGGACGAAACCCTTCCGGGTTTCGGCCCGAAACGTTGCCTATTTCCAGAAGTGTTTCGTCCCGAAACGTTGCCTATTTCCACAAGCCGAGTCTATCCAGTCTTTCTTCATATGAAAGTCCTGCCATCCCAGGAATCAGTCTGGTGAACCTTCTCTGTACCTGTAGATTGATTTGTGTAAGAAGGAACTGCAGATGCTGGTTTGAACCGAGGGTAGACACAAAATGCTGGAGTAACTCAGCGGGTCAGGCAGCAGCATCTCTGGAGAGAAAGGATGGGTGATGTTTCGGGTCGAGACTCGTAGAATCCTGGCTGCGGACCTACCAGCTCGGTGCAGGTGATCTTGGCGAGGAGTTCGGTCAGAGAGTCCTCAGTGTGATCGCTGCAGGTGATGCCCAGACCACGGATGGCCGCAGCGATGCTCCCGGTCGCGATCATCGAGGGTGGGTACATGGCAAAGTTGAAATCTGAAACAGGAGCGCAAAACAGCAGGTCATGCATGGACTGATACAGTGTGGAAACAGGCCCTTCGGCCCAACTTGCCCACGCCGGCCAACGTGCCCACCGCTCGCTCTGTAGGTCCTGCCCTTGTTCGACGTCCCAAAAACGCATCACCTCAACACTTCTTTTTTTTTTTTTTTTTAATAATTTCATTTATTAGTAGTGTACGGGACGACAGATGGCGCAGGGACGACAGATGGCGCAATGGGCTAAGTGTTCGGCTGGCAACCGGAAGGTAGCCGGTTCGAATCCCGCTTGGAGTGCATACTGTCGTTGTGTCCTTGGGCAAGACACTTCACCCACCTTTGCCTGTGTGTGAATGTGTGTGAGTGATTGGTGGTGGTCGGAGGGGCCGTAGGCGCAGATTGGCAGCCACGCTTCCGTCAGTCTGCCCCAGGGCAGCTGTGGCTACAGAAGTAGCTTACCACCACCGAGTGTGACTGAGGAGTGAATGAATAATGCGATGTAAAGCGCCTTGAGTATTAGAAAGGCGCTATATAAATCCCATCCATTATTATTATTATTATTATTACATTGCAATAATATAAGCCAAAACTAACATAATACATTTCTTGTACCACTTCATATTTTAAACTTTAAAAAGAAGTGAGATAGGATAGTGATAGGGACTTTGACTCTGACATCGGGAGGAGTGCAGGGGAGAGATAAGACTTTGCCTTCCATCACAGTGAGGAGGAGATTCACTGTGATGGATGTTTGTGTGAATTGTGTTGAGTCTTGGTTCTTTTTCTTGTGTGTATGACTGCAGAAACCAAATTTCATTTGAACCTCAAGACCCTTAGACACGAAAAACTCGAGAGAAAAAAAGCCATAGAAAAGGAAAAAGAGGAAAAGACAGAAGATATGTTAAAAGTTAAAAAAAAAGCTAAAAGGGATTTACCAACTTCGTATTTTCCCTCCCCCCTCACCAGGTCCTGAAACCATTTCTTTTCAGAATTCTGTTGCACCTCATACTTGTAGTAATAATAATAATAATGGATGGGATTTATATAGCGCCTTTCTAATACTCAAGGCGCTTTACATCGCATTATTCATTCACTCCTCAGTCACACTCGGTGGTGGTAAGCTACTTCTGTAGCCACAGCTGCCCTGGGGCAGACTGACGGAAGCGTGGCTGCCAATCTGCGCCTACGGCCCCTCCGACCACCACCAGTCACTCACACACATTCACACACAGGCAAAGGTGGGTGAAGTGTCTTGCCCAAGGACACAACGACAGTATGCACTCCAAGCGGGATTCGAACCGGCTACCTTCCGGTTGCCAGCCGAACACTTAGCCCATTGTGCCATCTGTCGTAAGTCGACAAATCTTTTGGAAATGGTCTGGTTTGCCTGCTAGAGGGAATCTCATATCTTCCAGGTGTAGCATTTCGGACATATTCAAAATCCACATATTTATTGTTGTTTTTTCCAGAATTTTAAGTCTCTGTACTTCTCTGTATTAAATCCCATCAGCCATTCCTCAGCCCACCTGGCCAGTCGATCCAGAACCTGCGGCAATCTTTCACAACCATCTTCACACTATCTGCAAAACCTCTCAGCTTCTGTGTCATCAGCAAACTTGCTAACCAGGGGCCACAGTTTAAGAATAAGGGGTCGGCCATTTGGAACGGAGATGAGGAAAAACTTTTTCACACAGAGGGTTGTGAGTCTGTGGAATTCTCTGCCTCAGAGGGCGGAGGAGGCCAGTTCTCTGGATGCTTTCAAGAGAGTGTTATATAGAGCTCTTAAAGATAGCGGAGTCAGGGGATATGGGGAGAAGGCAGAAACGGGGTACTGATTGGGAATGATCAGCCATGATCACATTGAATGGCGGTGCTGGCCTGAAGGGCCGAATGGCCTCTACTCCTGCACCCATTGTCTATTGTATGTTCTCATCCAAATCATTGATGTAGATGACAAACAGTAACGGGCCCCAGCACCGAACCCTGACCTCGTTGCAACCATCTTGCTATCAAACCCCCTCAGTTCAGTTTGTTGTCACGTGTCACAGCGAGGTCCTCTCTTGCTTTCATCCATCAGTTGTAAGAAGGAACTGCAGATGCTGGTTTACACTGAAGATAAGACACAAAATGCTGGAGTAACTCAGCGGGTCAGGCGGCATCTCTGGAGAGAAGGAATGGGTGACGTTTCGGGTCGAGTCCTTTCTTCCCGGAGGAAGGAACTGCAGCTGCTGGTTTAAAAGGGTCCCGACCTGAAACGTCACCTATCCATGTTCTCCACAGATGCTGCCTGACCCGCTGAGTTACTCCAGCACTCTGTGAAACGTCACCTATCCATGTTCTCCACAGATGCTGCCTGACCCACTGAGTTATGGTGCAGCAGCATCTATGGAGCTAAGGAAATAGGCAACGTTTCGGGCCGAAACCCTTCTGGAAATAGGCAACGTTTCGGCCCGAAACGTTGCCTATTTCCTTAGCTCCATAGATGCTGCTGCACCCGCTGAGTTACTCCAGCACTCTGTGAAACGTCACCTATCCATGTTCTCCACAGATGCTGCCTGACCCGCTGAGTTACTCCAGCACTCTGTGTCTTTCTCCATCTATTACCTGCAAGGCGTTGTCCTGCCCTCCTCTCTTCCAGCTTTCTTCCCCACCCCTTCCACGCTGACCCTGGGTGCTGTCCATGTGTAGTTTGCATGCTTTCCCTGTGACCGCATAGGTTTCCTCCGGGTGCTCCGGTTTCCTTCCACATCCCAAAGACGTGCTGGTTTGTAGGTTAATCGGCCCCTCTGTAAATTGCCCCCAAGTGTGTAGGGAGGGGATATCGTAGAACTAGTGTGAACGGGTGATCGATGGTCGGCATGGACTCGGTGGGCTGAAGGGCCTGTTTCCAAGTTGTATAATTCAATGAATCAATAGGTGTCGAGTTTATACAAGGGAGGTCTCCTTAAAGTGGCGCTGCTGAGGGAAACACCTTCGTGTATGTAATCATATCTTTGTGGCCGTTTCCGCACCACTTGTTAATCCACTCTTTAGACTTTAGAGATACAGTGCGGAAACAGGCCCTTCAGCCCACCGAGTCCGCACCGACCAGCGATCGCCCCGCACGCTAGTACTATCCCACGCACAATTTTAGCAAAGCCAATTAACCTACAAACCTGCACGTCTTTGGAGTGCGGGAGGAAACCAGAAGCACCCGGAGAAAACCCACGCAGGTCACGGGGAGAACGTACAAACTCCACACACAGACAGCGCCCATAGTCAGGATCGAACCCGGGTCTCTGGCGCTATCAAGCAGCAACTCTAACTGTTGTGAGAAATCCTACCACTGAGTTGTAGAGTCTCACCCGCCTAGAAACAGGCCATTCGGCCCAACTTGTCCACGATGCCCCATCTACACTAGTCCGACCTGCCCACGTTTGGCCCATATCTCTCTCTAAACATTTCCTATCCATGAACCTGTCTTATCAAACATCCCCTTTTCCTGCAATAAAACCACACAAAAATGTCAAAGGATTACCTGTGGCACACATGGCGATGAAAGTTTGACTGTGTTTCTTGATAAGTTCCAGGCTGTCTCTCAGAAAGGACAACTTCCCTAGGATGTGTTCAATGAAATCGTTCGGAGTTGTCACAGACAGGTCCCACTTCAGCTTTCCAAGGACAACTATCTCCCAGTCCTGGGGATGAGAAGAAAGTAATTAACACATGACCTCCTCCTCCGCCACCCCTCCCCCATCGTTCAAGATGGCGGCCAACACAGGCGTTCAAGATGGCGGCCAACGCAAGCGTTCAAGATGGAGGCCAACGCAGGCGTTCAAGATGGCGGCCAACGCAGGCGTTCAAGATGGTGGCCAACACAGGCGTTCAAGATGGCGGCCAACACAGGCATTCAAGATGGCGGCCAACGCAAGCATTCAAGATGGCGGCCAACACAGGCATTCAAGATGGCGGCCAACGCTGGCGACGCACAGACGTGGATCTACAATCATGCACGACGATCTCTCCACTTTCCAACCTCTACTCCAACGGCAGCATTACGTATTTTATCTACGCCCCTCTTCAGCCCTGAACTACGAGTCTACCTCGTTCTTTCCATCTTTCCATCTACACCTCACGCTGCCTCGGCAAGGCCAGCAGCATCATCAAGGACCAGTCTCACCCCCGGTCACTCCCTCTTCTCCCCTCTCCCATCGGGCAAGAGGTACAGAAGTGTGAAAACGAACGCACACCTCCAGATTCAGGGACAGTTTCTCCCCGGCTGTTATCGGGCAACTGAATCATCCTACCACAACCAGAGAGCAGGTCCTGAACTGCTATCTACCTCATTGGTGACCCTCGGACTATCCTCGATCAGACTTTGCTGGTTTTACCTTGCACTAAACGTTATTTAGGCTATTCCCTTTATCCTGTATCTGTACACTGTGGACGGCTCGACTGTAATCATGTATTGTCTTTCCGCTGACTGATTCGCACGCAACAAAAGCGTTTCACGATACCTCGGTACATGTGACAATAAACTAAATACAAACTAATTTCCTCCACAAAGTCTCAGCGTATCGGTACAAGATTCGGTCACCTCTTGGTGTCTGTGTACCTGTTCTCCTGTGACTGTCACTAAACAGAGTCTGAAGAAGGGTCCCGACCCACAACGTCACCTGTCCTTGTTGCCCCAGAGATGCTGCCTGCCCCGCCGAGCTACTCCAGCACTCTGTACCCATCTACTACACAGAGCTGCTGCCCCACAGCGGCAGAGGCCCGGGTTCCATCCCGACCTCGGGTGCCAGCTGTGTGCAATCCGTACGTTCTCCCTGCGACCGCGTGGGTTACAACCGGGTGCACCGGACTCACAGAGTAGCACAGCATTAGAGCAGGCCCTTCGGCCCACAATATCCATGTTCAACATGACGCCAAGTCCAACTCTGGAGCCTGAAGACTGCAACGACCAGGTTCAGGAGTAGCTACTTCCCCACAGCCATCAGGCTATTAAACTTGGCTCGGACAAAACTCTAAACATTAATATATTTATATAATGGTATATGGACACACTGATCTGTTCTGTAGTCATGCCTACTATGTTCTGTTGTGCTGAAGCAAAGCAAGAATTTCATTGTCCTATCAGGGACACATGACAATAAACTCACTTGAATCTTGAACTCCATCCGCCTTCAGTGGTCCATATCCCTCCATATCCATGTGCCTATCCAAAAGCCTCTTAAATGCCAACAACTGTACCAGCCTCCACCACCACCACCCCTGGCAGCGCGTTCCAGGCACCCACCACTCACTAGGTGACAAACTTGCCCCGCACACCTCCTTTAAACTTTCTCCTCCTCATCTTAAAGCTACGCCCTGCTGGGAAAAAGGTTCTGACTACCTACTCCTGTCTAACATAGACAATAGGTGCAGGAGTAGGCCATTCGGCCCTTCGTGCCAGCACCGACACTCAATGTGATCATGGCTGGTCATCCAGAATCAGTACCCCATTCATGCTTTCTCCCCATATCCCTTGATTCCGTTAGCCCCAAGAGCTCTATCTAACTCTCTCTTGAAAACATCCAATGAATTGGCCTCCACTGTCTTCTGTGGCAGAGAATTCCACAGATTCACAACTCTCTGGGTGAAAAGGGTTTTCCTCATTTCAGTCCTAAATGGCCGACACCTTATTCTTAAACTGTGTGTGACCCCTGGTTCTGAACTCCCCGAACATCGGAAACATTTTTCCTGCATCTAGCCCGTCCAATCCCTTAAGAATTTAATTTGTTTCTATAGGATGCCCGCTCATCCTTCTAAATCCCAATGAATACAAGCCCAGTCGCTCCACTCTTTCATCATATGTCAGTCCCGCTATCCGGGGAATTAACCCGGTGAACCTGCGCTGCACTCCCTCAATAGCAAGAATGTCAGCTTCTGGACTCCCCCAACATCGGGAGCATTTTTCCTGCATCTAGCCTATTCAATCCCTTAAGAATTTTATATGTTTCCATAAGATGCCCTCTCATCCTCCTAAATTCCAGTTTGGCGCGGGTGTCAGGGGTTATGGGGAGAAGGCAGGAGAATGGGGTTAGAAGGGAGATAGGCCGGCCATGATTGAATGGTGGCGTAGACACGATGGGCCGAATGGCCTAATACTGCTCCGATGATTTACGAACATGATCGGGGATGATAAACATGATGGATAGGGTGCATCTTAGCAAAACATCTCGTGGGGTCGGGCAGCGTCTGTGGAGGGAATGGGCAGGTGACATTTCGGGTTGGGACCGACCAATGTTAAGAAGGGCCCTGTGAGGTGGAAAGGTGAAAAGACCAGAGGGCACAGCTTCAAGGGGAAAGAGTTCAAAGGAAATGGGAGAGAGAAGTCTTTTTTTGTGGAGGGGTTTTTCATGACACAGGTGCCCAGGACGCGCTGCCAGGGGCGGTGGTGGAGGCGGTAAGACAGCGACTGTTCCAAGGATCGCGGTCACGGTGGTGAAGCGGTAGAGTCCTTCCTAACCGTCACTGTATGTCATGTTGTCACTTGCGGGCGGAGCACCAAGGCAAATTCCTTGTATGTGAATACTTGGCCAATAAACATTTTGTTCATTCATTCATCCAAATGCAGCGCCGGGAACAGGGGTTCGATCCCGACCATGGGCGCTGTCTGTATGGAGTTTGTACGTTCTTCGCCGTGAGATACTGCAGTTGTACAGGGTCTTGGTGAGAGCACACCTGGAGTATTGCGTACAGTTTTGGTCTCCTAATCTGAGGAAAGACATTCTTGCCATAGAGGGAGTACAGAGAAGGTTCACCAGACTGATTCCTGGGATGTCAGGACTTTCATATGAAGAAAGGCTGGATAGACTCGGCTTGTACTCGCTAGAATTTAGAATATCTTATAGAAACTTGCAAAATTCTTAAGGGGTTGGACAGGCTAGATGCAGGAAGATTGTTCCCGATGTTGGGGAAGTCCAGAACAAGGGGTCACAGTTTAAGGATAAGGGGGAAGTCTTTTAGGACCGAGATGAGAAAAACATTTTTCACACAGAGAGTGGTGAATCTGTGGAATTCTCTGCCACAGAAGGTAGTTGAGGCCACAGTTCATTGGCTATATTTAAGAGGGAGTTAGATGTGGCTAAAGGGATCAGGGGGTATGGAGAGAAGGCAGGGATGGGATACTGAGTTGGAAGATCAGCCATGATCACATTGAATGGCGGTGCTGGCACGAAGGGCCGAATGGCCTACTCCTGCACCTATTGTCTATTGACCTTCGTGGATTTTCTCCGAGATCTTCGGTTTCCTCCCACACTTCAAAGACGTACAGGTTTATCAGTTAATTGGCTTGGTGGTCAATGTAAAAATTGTCCAGTCTAATATTGTCCCAACTTCCAGTATAGTCCATGGTGGACTCTTCGGAAGGGAGGACCACAAGGTACAAGGCATAGAGACAGATGCGTAAACATGGAGGGAGCGATGTGTAGTTTACATTAGCATCAGGGTCAGCACAGGCATGATGGGCAGAAGGGTCTATTCCTCTGATCTACCCTGTTCTGCCTTCCATGTAAACCATAAGTTCACAAGTGTGGAGGAAAGAGGGGTCTCGGCCCGAAACGTCACCCATTCCTTCTCTCCAGAGATACTGCCTGTCCCGCTCGAATTACTCCAGCATTGTTCTGTCTATAAGTTCATAAATGCCAGGAGCAGAATTAGGACATTCGGCCCATCAAGTCTATTCCACCATTCAATCACGGCTGATCTATCTCTCCCTCCTAACCCCATTCTCCTGCCTTCTCCCCATAACCTCTGACACCCGCACTAATCAAGAATCTATCTAGATCTCTGCTTTAAAAATATCCACTGACTTGGCCTCCACAGCCGTCTGTGGCAATGAATTCCACAGATTCACCGCCCTCTAAAAAATTCCTCCTCATCTCCTTCCTAATGGAACGTCCTTTTATTCTGAGGCTGTTTCCTCTAGTCCTAGACTCTCCCACTAGTGGAAACATCCTCTCCACATCCACTCTATCCAGGCCTTTCACTATTGGGTAAGTTTCAATGAGGTCTCCCCTCATTATTCTAAACTCCAGCAAATGCAGGCCCAATGCGGGCCTTCAAATGCTCATCCCACCTTATCTATCTATCCCTGCTGTAAAAAGATCCACTGACTTGGCCTCCACCGCGCACGGGGTTATACATTCCCAACCGAGTTTCCTCCGGGTGCTCCGGTTTCCTCCCTCATCCCAGAAACCCAACATGTCGGGTGAGGTGGATCTGTGAGAAAGGGAATGGGAATGTGGGGAATATTGTGGGTCTGTGAACGGGTAGAACACGGAGCGGTACAGCGCAGGCCCTTCGGCCCACAATGTCCGTGCTGGACATGATGCCTCGTCAAACTGATCTTATCTGCCTGCACGTGAACCATATCCTCCATGCCTTGCTTACCCCTTATTCTTAAACTGTGGCCCCTGGTTCTGGACTCCCCCCCCCCCCGACATCAGGAACATGTTTCCTGCCTCTAGCGTGTCCAGACCCTTAATAATCTGATATGTTTCAATTTCTCACGGAGAGTTGTGAGTCTGTGGAATTCTCTGCCTCAGAGGGCGGTGGAGGCAGGTTCCCTGGATACTTTCAAGAGAGAGCTAGATAGGGCTCTTAAAAATAGCTGAGTCAGGGGATATGGGGAGAAGGCAGGAACAGGGTACTGATTGGGGATGATCAGCCATGATCACATTGAATGGCGGTGCTGGCTCGAAGGGCCGAATGGCCTACTCCTGCACCTATTGTCTATCAACGCCTCGATATTCAGCAAGTCTCCAATGACTCTTACAAACTTCCACAGATGCACCACGGACAGCAGACTGTGGGGTTGCATCACAACTAGGTTTGGGAACAGCTCTGAGCCCAACACCACAAGAAGTTGCAGAGAGTTGTGGATGGAGCCCAGTCCATCACACAGACCACACTCCCCACCATTAACTCCATCTACACTTCACGCTGCCTCAGAATCAAAGACTTGTCCCACCCCAGTCATTTCTCCTCCGCCCTGGTCCTGTCTAGCAGAAGGTACAGAAGCTTGAAAGCGCGCACCACCAGACTCAGGAACAGCTCCTTCCCCTCTGCTATCAGGCTTCTGAACGGTTTCTGAACGGTCCTTCCATAAGCTAGGGTACTGTCCGATTCACCTCTACCCCATTGCGGACATTGGACTTTGTCTCTGGAACTGATGCGCTATGATGCTGAGAACTATATTCTGCACTCTGTATCTCTCTCTTCGTTCTACCTATTGTACCTGAGTTTGGCTTGGTTGTATTTATGGATAGTATTAATTGGAAGGTTTTTCACTGTACCTCAGTACACGTGACATTAATAAACCTACACGCCTGCCAACACATACACAGGGCTCCCTTGTTGTCTGTCACTCACAGGGGTTTAACCTACAGACCTGCACGTCTTTGGAGTGCGGGAGGAAACCAAAGATCTCGGAGAAAACCCACGCAGGTCACGGGGAGAACGTACAAACTCCGTACAGACAGCGCCCGTAGTCGGGATCGAACCCGGGTCTCTGGCGCTGTGAGACAGCAACTCTACCGCTGCCGCCCTCTTTAGACACACGGCACGGAAACAGACCCTTTGGCCCATCGACCAGCGATCGTCCCGTACGCTAACACTGCCCTGCACACACTAGGGACGGTCTTACAACTCACCAAAGCCAATTAACCGACAAACCTGCACGTCTTTGGAGTGCGGGAGGAAACCGGAGCGCCCGGAGAAAACCCACGCGGTCACGGGGAGAGCGTGCAGACTCCGTACAGACAGCACCCGTGCAGCAGTCAGGGTCGAACCCGGGTCTCTGGGTTGTAAGGCAGAAACTGTACCCGCTGTGCCACCATGCCACCCCTCATGTGTGTTCCCTCCCACGTCCCAAAGACGTGCGGGTTTGTAGGTTAATCGGCCCCTCTGTGAATTGCCCGCTAGTGTGTCGGGAGTGGATGGGAAAGTGGGATGATGTAGAACTAGTGTGAACGGGTCGGCACGGACTCAATGGGCCGAAGGGCCTGTTTCCGTGCTGTATCGCTGAACTAAAGCTTCTATTGTGACAAGCTTCCCCTCTGACGGATGTTGGTTGCGAGGACATCACCTTCGAGGTGTTACTGACTCATGCACCACAGGAGCTGCCTGCTGGGCACAGACATGTATAACCATTCAGTCCCTATACCACCCTGTAAGGTGGGTAGACTAGATTAACTTCTGAGAACGGGTGGCACAGCGGTAGAGGTGCTGCCCCACAGCGCCAGAGACTCGGGTTCCATCCTGACCACGGGCGCTATCTGTACGGAGTTTGCACGTTCACCCCGTGACCTGCGTGGGTTTTCTCCAAGATCTTCGGTTTCCAAAGACGTACAGGTTTGTAGGTTAATTGGCTTCGGTAAAGATTGCAAATTGTCCCTGGTGTGTGTAGGACAGTGTTAGTGTGCGGGGGCGATCGCTGGTCGGGGTGGACTGGTGGGCAGAAGGGGCCTTTTTCTGCGCTGTATCTCTAAACTAAATAAACGCAACCCCTAAATAAATATTTTTTATTCAAAAAAATCCCAAAATAATATCCTACCAAGTCCAACTGCCGGGTAGGAGTTTTAATTGTAAAAATGCCAAAGAATTATCAGTCTGAAGAAGGGTCTCGACCCGAAAAGTCGCCTATTTCCTTCGCTACATAGATGCTGCCTCGCCCGCTGAGTTTCTCCAGCATTTTTGTCTACCAACAAATTATTGGAAAGTCTTTACTGCAGATGCTTCGAAAGTGGTGGTCTCAAAGTTAAAATGCTTGAAATAACCAGATTGGATTTTTAAGAAAGAACTGCAGCTGCTGGAAAAATCGAAGGCAGACAAAAATGCTGGAGAAACTCAGCGGTTGAGGCAGCATAGAAACATAGAAAATAGGTGCAGAAGTAGGCCATTCGGCCCTTCGAGCCTGCACCGCCATTCAATATGATCATGGCTGATCATCCAACTCAGTATCACATCCCTGCCTTCTCGCCATACCCCCTGATCCCTTTAGCCACAAGGGCCACATCTAACTCCCTCTTAAATATAGCCAATGAACTGTGGCCTCAACTACCTTCTGTGGCAGAGAATTCCTCAGATTCACCACTCTGTAAAAAAAAAAATTCTCATCTCGGTCCTAAAAGATTTCCCCCTTATCTTCAAACTGTGACCCCTTGTTCTGGACTTCCCCAACATCGGGAACAATCTTCCTGCATCTAGCCTGTCCAACCCCTTAAGAATTTTGTATGTTTCTATAAGATCCCCCCTCAATCTTCTAAATTCTAGCGAGTACAAACAAAGTCTATCCAGGTGACGCTTCAGGATCGGGGACCCTTCCAGAGATTCACCACTCTCTGTGTGAAAAATGTTTTCCTCATCTCGGTCCTAAAAGATTTCCCCCTTATCCTTAAACTGTGACCCCTTGTTCTGGACTTCCCCAACATCGGGAACAATCTTCCTGCATCTAGCCTGTCCGACCCCTTAAGAATTTTATGGAGCATCTATCGGAGTGAAAAATCGCATCTATGGAGCGAAGGAATAGGTGGCATTTCGAGTCTCGATCCGAAACACCACCTATCCCTTCGCTCCATAGATCGGATTTTTTTTACTATTCTTTGCACTAAAATATGCACGAGCGTACTAACCTCAAATTAAATGCTTAATACCACATCTAAAACAGTTCGGACGGCATCCTGTTCATTAAACGCAGGGCAAATTCTGGTTTGATATTTTCAAATGCTTTCTGAGCTCTGGCTTTGAACAGTGGAGTGCACAGATTAGATAGACTTTGTTTGAACAGTAACGAAGAGGCTTATCAATTGCAACGTTTGACGAGGCCATATTGCAGCGATGATTGCAAGCACTTTAAGGGCGACTTCTTCACACACTAATAGAAACATAGAAAATAGGTGCAGGAGTAGAGGCCATTCGGCCCTTCGAGCCTGCACCGCCATTCAATGTGATCATGGCTGATCATCCAATTCAGTATCCTGTACCTGCCTTCTCTCCATACCCCCTGATCCCTTTAGCCACAAGGGCCACATCTAACTCCTTCTTAAATATAGCCAATGAACTGTGGCCTCAACTACCTTCTGTGGCAGAGAATTCCACAGATTCACCACTCTCTGTGTAAAAAATGATTTTCTCATCTCATTCCTAAAAGACTTCCCTCTTGTCCTTAAACTGTGACCCCTTGTTCTGGACTTCCCCAACATTGGGAACAATCCTCCTGCATCTAGCCTGTCCAACCCCTTAAGAATTTTGTAAGTTTCTATAAGATCCCCCCTCAATCTTCTAAATTCTAGCGAGTACAAGCCGAGTCTATCCAGTCTTTCTTCATATGAAAGTCCTGCCATCCCAGGAATCAGCGAAGGAAATAGGCAACGTTTCAGGCCGAAACCCTTCCGGGTTTCGTCCCGAAACGTTGCCTATTTCCTTCGCTCCATAGATGCTGCTGCACCCGCTGAGTTTCTCCAGCACTTTTGTCTACCTTCGATTTTCCAGCATCTGCAGTTCCTTCTTAAACAAATTCTTCACACACTAGGTGGCAGTAGAAACCTGGTGTGGAGTTTTAGTTTGCACTGGTCTCTCTGATCAATAAATGCAATCACCAGGCAAACTATGCAAACTAGACTAAGCAACTCTTTTAACCCTCTTTTAACTTCCTGACTGTAATTCTCTCCCCGCCTCCTCCCCCCCCCCCACCCCACCACCACCTCTTCACTTCCAGGCAGTCATGTGAAGGCAAAACTTTTTAAAAAAAAGTTTTTTTAAGCAAATAAAAAAGGAAATTGCAAAGTAATCTCCCTCTGACCCCCACGTCTCCCCCCCCCCCCCCCACCCCCCAAGTAGGCAAATAAATGCACAGTAACAAGCAGGCTGCTCCATTGAAAAGGTGCGCAGGTCAAAATAAAAGTGTGTGTGTGTGTGGGGGGAAAAGGGCAGAATTGTTAGAATTACCAGCAGATCCTCGGGCGAGACTGAATTGTCTGTATAAATGCAAAGTTTATCGGCTGTCAACGGAATCGTTTCTTTCAGTTTTGATGCTAAGAACATACAGACTGCCCCAAGCAGCTGGAGATGACATTTTCGAGTGGGGACCGAAGATAAAAATCTATCCAGATAATTCACAGCCAACAGAAAGACCTCTTCTTCGCATTTTTGCTCTTCACACACCTAAAATAGGCCAAAACAAAACGACAAGGGGGGGGGGGGGGAGCCAGAGTCAATTAAAACATCCATTGCAACTTGTTATAAGCATGTTCTTAAACCGTTGGCAAAGTTAACTCACAAGCCTTAACAATTTGCAAAAACTGTTTTTCAAAAAATCCCTCCCCCCCTTCTCTTTCGACCCCTTTGCAAGATGCAAGAATCTGCACAAAATTCACTTTGTCTTGCACGCTTTTACACTTCTGCAGAGCATTCTCCACCAAAAATATTAAAATTAAATTAACTAAAAAATAACGCGTGGTTGCCAGTAGAGATACCTTTTGTTCGAAATAAAGTTTCAAAAAATCGTGAAAATTACAGGAATGCGCCCAGGGGGACAATTTTCACATGTAAATAAAGAAGAAATCCTGAAGTTTGTTCGGGGACAGAAAGTGTCAACTAACTGCTTTGCAAACGGGAGATATCTAAAGGTATATAATGCATGGATTTTGGGTGGTCTGACTAGCTCTCTGCAGAAAGTGCCAGGGTTTGCAACCGGGCAGAGGCAACACAACGTAAAGGATAGTTTGTGAGACAGTAAAAGTCCTGGAATTATTTACATGCATTTATAATCCCCAAGATTGCACGCTTTTCCCCAATCGTTAATGCAGTGGCGTTCGGATAAAACTCAATCGACAAACGCAAGGGAAAGTTTTTGAAGTCGAGTCAACATGGCGACAGCGTGTTGTTTATCAGCCATCATCAGTTCTTATAAAATTTGGCAAAAAATACTTAAAAAAATTCAGCACAATTCAGCATTCGATTGAAATGAGGCATCTGCAATTGCAATCGCTTGCTAAGCATGCACGCCGTCGCCCCTTAAGCTCACAGCCTCTCCAAATGCACTTTCGGACGCGCAATTTAAAAAATAACTTTGGAAAAAATAAAATTAAATGCATGACACCGATGTGCAGCCCCTTGCAACCTTCCACGAGTACTTCTTGCAGAGCTGCGGAGACAATTGCACATCACCAAGCGTTGCAAACAGGACATAGATTTAGCAATAACATTCCCCTTTTACCTCCAGCATCCAAAATGATACCATTTTTCTCATGTAAGGCTCGATTTCTTTTTGCACGCACTTGAAATAAGAGATCCTAGGAATGTATCTGTCTTCCGTGAGCAGGAGATTCTGCAGGACTCTGTGGTCGGAGAGGAGGGTAGGGTCGGGGAAGGCTCGCTGGATTCTCGGGGCAGCCTCCATGCATAGCAGCTCCATGACTGTGTGAGTATGTATGTGTGTGTGTGTGTGTGTGTGTGTGGTGCTCCCTCTGTATGCCGACTGTCCTGTTGCAAACGCCTTGCATCAAGTGCCTGCCTCCCCTGGCTCTGATTGACAGCTGTGACCCGGGAGCCCGGGAGGGGGGGGGGTGAGGGGTGGAGGAGGGGGAGAGTGGGGGAGGGAGGGGAAGAGAGGGGAGGAGGAGGGGGGGGGGGTCTAGAGCACATGCCGCCAACTTTGCCCAACTAACTTATTCCAACTTTTTACATAGAAACATAGAAAAATTGGTGCAGGAGGAGGCCATTCGGCCCTTCGAGCCAGCACCGCCATTCAATGTGATCACGGCTGATCATCCCCAATCAGTACCCCGTTCCTGCCTTCTCCCCATATCCCCCGATTCCGTTAGCCCTAATAGCTAAATCTAACTCTCTCTTGAAAACATCCAGTGAATCGGCCTCGACTGCCTTCTGTGGCAGAGAATTCCACAGATTCACAACTCTCTGGGTGAAAAAGCTTTTCCTCGTCTCAGTCCTAAATGGCCTTATACCCCTTATTCTTAAACTGTGTGAGCTCTGGTTCTGGACTCCCCCCCCCCAACATCGGGGAAAATTTTTCCTGCATTGAGTCTGTCCGATTCTTTGAGACAGGATTTGCAACATGGAAGAACCTGCACACACAAAAAAGAGTTTTATTTTCTCGCACGATTTGTAGCCTCTCTGCAGAACAACCCACCTCCCCTGACCTGAGCCCGGGCCGAGTGCGTACATTCCCACTTCCTCACAAGGCTTAGGAATGCTCGGCACGTCCCCAACAACTCTCGCCAACGTCTACAGATGCGCCGCGGAAAGCCTCGCGGCACGGTTCGGGAACGGCCCCGTCCGAGACCGCAAGAAATCGCAGAGAGTTGCTGACGCTGCCCAGACCATCGCGCAAACCAACCTCCCTTCCATCAACTCCATCTCCACCTCACGCTGCCTCGGCAAGGCCAGCAGCATCATCGAGGACCAGTCTCACCCCCGGCCACTCCCTCTTCTCCCCTCTCCCATCGGGCAAGAGGTACAGAAGTGTGAAAACGAACACACGCACACCTCCAGATTCAGGGACAGTTTCTTCCCGGCTGTTATCAGGCAACTGAACCATCCTACCACAAACAGAGAGCAAGTCCTGAACTACTATCTACCTCATTGGTGACACTCAGACTATCCTTGATCGGACTTTGCTGGCTTTACCTTGCACTAAACGTTATTCCCTTATCCTGTATCTGTACACTGTGGACGGCTCGATTGTGATCATGCATTGTCTTTCCGCTGACTGGTTAGCACGCAACGAAAGCTTTTCACTGTACCTCGGTACACGTGGCAATGAACTAAACTGAAACAGAAACCAAGTCTGTATGCCCACACCTCTGCTTTCCTTATCCCTGCTCATTTGGGAACAGCTTCTTCCCCACAGCCATCAGGCTCTTAAACACGACAACCTCCAAAGAAGCTCTGAACAACATTACACTAAATAAGTGATAGCAGAATTAGGCCATTCCATTCACTCATGGCTGATCTATCTCCCCCTCTCAACCCCATTCTCCTGCCTTCTCCCCATAACCCCTGACATCCGCACTAATCAACAATCTATCTATCTCTGCCTTAAAAATATCCACTGACTTGTGGCCTCCACAGCCGTCTGTGGCAAAGAATCCCACACAGATTCACCACCCTCTGAATAAAGAAATTCCTCCTCATCTCCTTCCTAAAGGAACGTCCTTTAATTCTGAGGCTGTGACCTCTAGTCCTAGACTCTCCCACTAGTGGAAACATCCTCTCCACATCCACTCTATCCAGGCCTTTCACTATTCTGTACGTTTCAATTCTTCCAAACTCCAGCGAGTACAGGCCCAGTGCCGACAAACGCTCATCATATGTTGACCCACTCATTCCTGGGATCATTCTTGTAAACCTCCTCTGGACCCTCTCCAGAGCCAGCACGTCCTTCCTCAGATATGGGGCTCAAAGTATTCCAAATATGGCCTGACCAACGCCTTATCGAGCCTCAGCGTTACATCGCTGTTTTCGTATTCTAGTCCTCTCAAAATAAATGGCAGTTTGCCTTCCTTACTACCGGTTCAACTTGCAAATTAACTTTCAGGGAATCCTGCACCAGCAATCCCAAGTCCCTTTGCCCTTCCCATTTCTGAATTCTATCCTCATTTAGAAGGTAGTCTAAGGAGGAACTGCAGATGCTGGAAAATCGAAGGTACACAAAAATGCTGGAGAAACTCAGCGGGTGCAGCAGCATCTATGGAGTGAAGGAAATAGGCAACGTTTCGGGCCGAAACCCGGAAGGGTTTCGGCCCTAAACGTTACCTATTTCCTATTTCCTTCGCCCTTGGTTTCGGCCCGAAACGTCGCCTATTTCCTTCGCTCCATAGATGCTGCTGCACCCGTTGAGTTTCTCCAGCATTTTTGTGTACCTTAGAAAATAGTCTACACCCTTATACCTAATATCAAAATGCTTGACTCCACACTATATTCCATTGGTTTTATCTTTTTGCACTTTTATTGCTTGTTTGTTTAAATGTGTATGTGTGTGTATATGTATGTGTATATATATATGCATATAACAACATATAGAACTTTGTTTTCTCTTTGATTATATTGCCACAGTGTTTACAGATTCTGTTGTGTTGCTGCAAGTAAGAATGTCAATGGTTTATCTTGGGATAAAACACTCTCTCTCTCTCTCTCTCTCGCTCTCTCTCACCCTCCCTCTTTCTCTCTCTCTCTCTCTCTCTCTTTCGCTCTCTCTTTCTCTCTCCCTCTCTTTATCTCTCTATTTCTTTCTATCTCTCTCTATCTCCCTCTTTCTTTCTCCCTCTCTTGCTCTCATTCTCCCTCTCTTCCCCCCTTTTTCTCTCTCTCTCTATCTCTCTCCCTCTCTCTCTCTCTCTCTCTCTGTCTCTAATTCTCTCTCTTTCTCTCTCTCTTTCTCTCTCTACAGGTAGAAGTTACAGGAGCCCGAAGACTGCAACATCCAGGTTCAGAAATAGCTACTTCCCCACAGCCATCAGGCTATTAAACTCAACTCAAACAAATCTCTGAACATTAATAGCCCATTATCTGTTTATTTGCACTTTATCAGTTTATTTATTCATGTGTGTATATATTTAAACAATGGTATATGGACACACTGATCTGTTCTGTAGTCAATGCCTACTATGTTCTGTTGTGCTGAAGCAAAGCAAGAATTTCATTGTCCTATCAGGGACACATGACAATAAACTCTCTCTCTCTCTCTCTCTCTCTCTCTCTCTCTCTCTCTCTCTCTCTCTCTCTCTCTCTCTCTCTCTCTCTCTCTCACTCTTTCTCTCTCTCTCTCTCTCTCTGTCTCTCCTTTGCTAAATGCATGCTTGAATCAGGAATTCCCCCATTATATCCATTATTGAGTCAACCATTGCTCCCTATGCTAGTTTCAGAGACACACTTTTTCAAACTGAAATCTCGAGTCACCACAAGGATGGTAGACAAGGTTACAGTTACATTTGCAAAACATTGATCCCTCCTGCAATGGTTTATTTTAACTGTCGGGTTCGTGGGATCAGGAGCGGGTAGGGACTTTTATGCAATGCAAATTTACGCACATTAACAAGATTAAGTTAAATAAGATGTAACTTTTTGCTTTAGTCATTAAAGGTTCTTCTGCAGTTGCTAAAATGATGAATAAAGTTCTTCACTATTACTGCAAATACTGGGTAATTACCTCTTGTGGATCTTTTGACGTTAGGTTCATGTGTAGTTGCATAAGGTGCAAGGAATTATATGAACATGTAGGTTTAATAAAGTCTACATTATTGTAAAAAGGGTACAGAGTGCTGGGGTTACTCTGCAGGTCAAGCAGCATCCCTGCCTTCTCTGCTGAGATACTCCAGCACTTTGTGTCTTTCTGTGTATTAACCAGCATCTGCAGTTCTTTACCTCTAAGTTATTACAAACTTTTGATGGGTTGAAGGTGGATCAAAATAAATCTTTGTTTTCTCCACAATTAAATGTCAACATGTAAGATGTTAATAACTTTAAATATACTTGCAAAATGTCATTCACATGTATTTGAATCGGTGTCAAAATTGAAGAGTATTCTCATGATCCACAATACAAAAATGTTGATAGATTTTGTTAAGTTTTGAACCAATTCACCAAAGCTTTCAATCATTTATTTGTAAGAATTATAAGAATTTGAAATCATTGAGTATTTTCTCTGCAAGTTTTTTAATAAAGTCCTGATGTGACATTTAAAAAAAAATTGTGCTGATCTAGATATATCGTTCTTAATACAGTCATAATTCATAGAATTTATGATTAATATAGGCGGAACGAATTGTGTACTTAAGCTGAATAACGTGGCTTACAAATACGAGTTCTGCACAAAGTGCCTTTCAGCTTTTAATTGCAATGTTAAAACGCGTTGAAAGAGAAATACTACAAAGGTTTTAAAATTAGTACATTTAGTAGTAAAAAACAGTAAAACTAGTTTCAAATTGATTAAGTAGTGGAGACTATTAGCCATATTTTGCATCAGATTATGACAATAACCTCTTTGAACTTTGGAATTTATTCTAAGTTTGAATTTGATGAGAACAAATGGAAAAGATTGATAAAGTTTGGATGATATGACTTTGGAAGATTGCTCCAGGAAGGACAATGAAAAGATATTGTTCCTGCTTGCCTCAGAAACAGAATAACTGTATTAATAATATACCTAAAATTCTGTGCATATTTTACCTAATGCTATGGAAAAACGAAAAATGTCATTTTGTAGCATCACCTAATAAACCAAAATATCTATAACACTGTAAGAACACTTCTTTATACACAATGCTGACATGTTTTCAATGAAATACTGTGAAACACATTGATGATACTAATCTAAACAACCAAGTGGATAACTTTGATATTCCCAATAAGATCAATATAGTTCTGGATTAATCGATCTTAAAACATGTTTCAAACTGCCCACTGTCAATAGAAACAGAAATTGAAGGATTAAAAATAAGATCAATAAACGAATAAAACTAATTTATCTGATCTTAAAATTGTACGTTCGAATCTAAACAATGATGAGAATCTTTAACCTGTGTCTAGTTTGACCTCTCCATTGCTGCAACATTGATGTCAATTTGTGCCATTCAATCTATTTTTTTTTAATTAAGCAATTTTTCAACATCAAAACCCCAACAACTATTTTGTTCCCGACACGTTCCTTCACTAATGTTTCCTTTCAACATTAGTGTTGGATTTTATTTTTTCCATATAAACCTCAACACTATAATATTCAATTCCAATATCATAGTATTTAATACAACATACAATACAATGAAGAAGGGTTTCGGCCCGAAACGTTGCCTATTTCCTTTGCTCCATAGATGCTGCTGCACCCGCTGAGTTTCTCCAGCACTTTTGTCTACATACAATCCAATAGCATAATTTAATATAATATAATAGTACTCATCATAATTTTCTATTATAATAACATTTTATATTCAACTATATCATTTCCTCACATGCATTGAAAAAGTTGTTAAAATATAGTCATTATAATATTAAGATGTCATGGAAATTGTATCAAGGTGTCCAAATGTTCTTAAGATGTTCATTAAATTGGAAGTTTTAGTGGTCCCGATTTGAGATGTCATCTGTCCATTCCCTTCACAGATGCTGCCTGACCCGCTGAGTTCCTCCAGCACTTTGTGCTTTGCTCAAGATTCCAGCATCTGTAGTTCCTAGTGTCTCCAAACTGCTGTAAAAATGGTTTTGAGTAATCCCTGACAATTTGTCTTTCAATGATATACTCCAGGGCTCGAATGTACTCAGCAATGATTTATGTTTAGGGTTAAGTTTCTTATTATCACATGCACCGAGGTACAGTAAATAGCTTTGTTTTGCCTGCTGTCTGGCCAAATCAGATAATACTATGCATAAATACAATCAAACCAAACTCCAGTACAATAGGTAGAACAAAGGGGAAGATACAGAGTGCAGAATATAGTTCTCAGCATTGTAGCGCATCAGTTCCAGAGACAAAGTCCAATGTCCACAATGGGGTAGAGGTGAATCGGACAGTACCCTAGCTTATGGAAGGGCCGTTCAGAAGCCTGATAGCAGAGGGGAAGAAGCTGTTCCTGAGTCTGGTGGTGCGCGCTTTCAAGCTTCTGTACCTTCTGCCGGACAGGACCGGGGAGAAGCAGGAATGGGACAGGGACAAGTCTTTGATTCTGTTGGCTGTTTTTCTGAGGCAGAGTAAAGTGTAGATGGAGTCAATGGTGGAGAGTGTGGTCTGTGTGATGGACTGGGCTCCATCCACAACTCTCTGCAATTTCTTGTGGTCTTGGGCTCAGAGCTGTTCCCAAACCTAGTTGTGATGCAACTCCACAGTCTGCTGTCCGTGGTGCATCTGTAGAAGTTTGTAAGAGTCATTGGAGACTTGCTGAATCTCAGTCTCCTGAGGATATCGAGGCGTTGAAGAGCCTCCTTGGCTGCCACTACACTTGAAGCTTCCACCATTTATTGGAGAGAGAGTGAGGTCAAACCTGCAGGGACATGGGTGACCATCAGTTTACACTTCACACTTCCAAGACGGCAAAACAAGATTATTTTTCTCCAGAGGTGCTGCGTCACCCTCTGAGTTACTCCAGCGCTTTGTCCCTATCTTTGGTATAAAGCAGCTTCTGTAGTTATTTGCTTCTAAAGCAAGTTGGCAAAACAGACTACAAAGTGAATGGCAAAGCTTAGTTTAGTTCAGTTTCGAGAAACAGCGCGGAAACAGGCCCTTCGGCCCACCGAGTCCATGCCATCCAGCGATCCCCGCACATTAATATTATCCTACACACACTGGGGACAATTTACATTTATACCAAGCCAATTCACTTACAAACCCGCACGTCTTTGGAGTGTGGGAAGAAACCGAAGATCTCGGAGAAAACCCACGCAGGTCACGGGGAGAACGTGCAAACTCCGTAAGACAGCGCCCGTAGTCGGGATCGAACCCGGGTCTCTGGCGCCGTACGGCAGTAGCTCTACCCCAGCGCCACCGTGCCGCCCTAAGTTAGTTGGGACGTTAGATTAGAAGTGGAAATAATGGTCAGAAATGATTGGAAAGGTTTAGAGGGATATGGGCTAAAGGCAGGAAGATGGGACTAGTGTAGTTGGGGCATGTTGGTCGGCGTGGGCAAGTTGGGTCGAAGGGCCTGTTTCTGTGCTGTGTGACTCTACGAGCCGACTAGATTGGTTCCACTGGCACAGAATTCGATGGGTCTTATCTCGATTCATGCAGGGCTCAGGAAAACACAGCTTCACTGCACAGGAAGAACACTATGTCAACATTCAAGTTTGGTCAGGTGGCCACTGGGAACGTGAATAAAGGCAGATGAATGTTGGAATATTTCCATTCATTGGATCTTTTGAAGTGATAAATGACAAGTTGAATCACTTGGTTTATTTAACTGAGACATGTTATTCGGTAGGTTGACACAAAGTGCTGGATTAACCCAACGGGTCAGGGAGTATCTTCAGTTTAGTTTAGAGACCCAGGGGGGGAAACAGGCCCTTCGGCCCACCGAGTCCGCACCGACCAGCGATCCCCACACATTAACACTATCCCACACACACTAGGGACAATTTCACATTTACAATTTTGCAATTATACCAAGTCAATTAACCTACAAAGCGTAGGCTCGGCGATCGCTTCGCCCAACACCACTCAGTCCGCATTAACCAACCTGATCTCCCGGTGGCTCAGCACTTCAACTCCCCCTCCAATTCCCAATCCGACCTCTCTGTCCTGGGCCTCCTCCATGGCCAGAGTGAGCACCACCAGAAATTGGAGGAGCAGCACCTCATATTCCGCTTGGGCAGTCTGCACCCTAGCGGCATAAACATTGACTTCTCCAATTTCCGGTAGCCCTTGCTGTCTCCTCCACTTCTCAGCTCTCCCTCAGCCTTCGGGCTCCTCATCTTCCTTTCTCCTTTCTTCTCCCCCCTCCCCCCCACCCTACATCAGTCTGAAGCCTATTTCCTTTGCTCCATAAATGCTGCTGCACCCGCTGAGTTTCTCCAGCACTTTTGTCAAATTTGAATTCTCTTTAATCTGACTTTATTGGACTTATCTTGTTATATCTTGCAAACTAAATGTTGTTCCCTTTATCCTTTGTGTACTGTGTGCGGCTTGATTGTAATCATGTATTGTCTTTCCGCTGACTGGTTAGCACGCAACAAAAGCTTTTCACTGTACCTCGGTACACGTGACAATACGTACAGGGCCCTAGGGAGACCACAGCTGGAGTATTGTGTGCAGGTTTGCACAATACGTGCAATACGTACAGGGCCCTACGTACAATACGTACAGGGCCCTAGGGAGACCACAGCTGGAGTATTGTGTGCAGGTTTGGTCCCCAAATTTGAGGAAGGACATTCTTGCTATTGAGGGCAGCGTAGGTTCACCAGGTTAATTCCTGACTGTCATATGCTGAGAGAATGGAGCGGCTGGGCTTGTACACTCTGGAGTTTAGCAGGATGAGAGGCGATCTTATTGAAACATATAAGATTGTTAAGGGCTTGGACACGCTAGAGGCAGGAAACATGTTCCCGATGTTGGGGGAGTCCAGAACCAGGGGTCAAAGTATAAGAATAAGAGGTAAGCCATTTAGAACGGAAACACTTTTTCACACAGAGAGTGGTGAGTCTGTGGAATTCTCTGCCTCAGAGGGCGGTGGAGGCCGGTTCTCTGGATGCTTTCAAGAGAGAGCTAGATAGGGCTCTTAAAGATAGCGGAGTCAGGGGATATGGGGAGAAGGCAGGAACGGGGTACTGGTTGGGGATGATCAGCCATGATCACATTGAATGGCGGTGCTGGCTCGAAGGGCCGAATGGCCTACTCCTGCACCTATTGTCTATTGTCTATAATAAACTGAACTAAACTGAGCGTGGTTCCCCAATATCCTCCAGAGAATTAAAACAATAGATCTAGCCTCAAATTATGAAGACAGGAACTCCGTGAGATGATAAACAATCATTAATATTTCATACAACAGACACTAACTATGTCATCGGACAACAAATAACATACGAATTCTCAAAGAATATGCATACTTGATAAAATGGGAGGGAATATACACGATATATCCTCCACGATGGTACAGCTGATATGTACGCAGGGAATGTACGACACATGTACCCACAGTGAAACACAATGCAGATTGGTCTTGAAGCCAAACGTCAGAAATAATTGCAATCAGAAACATCCTCCGACAATGAGTCAAGATTCAAGAGAGTTTATTGTCATGTGTCCCTGATAGGACAATGAAATTCTTGCTTTGCTTCAGCACAACAGAACATAGTAGGCATTGACTACAGAACAGATCAGTGTGTCCATATACCATAATATAAATATATACACACATGAATAAATAAACTGATCAAGTGCAAATAACAGATAACGGGCTATTAATGTTCAGAGTTTTGTCCGAGCCAGGTTTAATAGCCTGATGGCTGTGGGGAAGTAGCTATTCCTGAACCTGGTCGTTGCAGTCTTCAGGCTCCTGTACCTTCTACCTGAAGGTAGCAGGGAGATGAGTGTGTGGCCAGGATGGTGTGGGTCCTTGATGATACTGCCAGCCTTTTTGAGGCAGCGACTGCGATAGATCCCCTCGATGGAAGGAAGGTCAGAGCCGATGATGGACTGGGCAGTGTTTACTACTTTCTGTAGTCTTTTCCTCTCCAGGGCGCTCAAGTTGCCGAACCAAGCCACGATGCAACCGGTCAGCATGCTCTCTACTGTGCACCTGTAGAAGTTAGAGAGAGTCTTCCTTGACAAACCGACTCTCCGTAATCTTCTCAGGAAGTAGAGGCGCTGATGTGCTTTCTTAATAATTGCATCAGTGTTCTCGGACCAGGAGAGATCTTCAGAGATGTCCACGCCCAGGAATTTGAAGCACTTGACCCTTTCAACCATCGACCTGTTGATATAAACGTGACTGTGGCTCCCCATCCTACTCTTTCCAAAGTCCACAATGAACCAATTAAACACAAAGTTCTGGAGGAACTCAGTGGGTCAGGCAGCATCTGTGGTAAGGAATGGGCAGGCGAACATCAAACTCTTCAGTCTGAAGAAGGGTCCTGAACCGAAACATCGCCTGTCCATTCCCTCCACCGATGCTGCCTGACCCGCTGAGTTCCTCCAGCACTTTATGCTTTGCTCACGATTCCAGCATCTGCAGTTCCTTGCATGCCCCACAATAAAAGCAAATGTCCCACTAAGGAACAGATATCAGATACATCCTGAGATATGAATACTAAGTAGGGGCAACAAACAGTAAATGTATCCTACAAGCGTAAATACCAAATGTGACAATTCTGTATAAACCTCCTTCATCTGCAAAGCATCAACGTGAAATACATGGTCATGGAGTTCCCATTAGGTACCACTGCGGGACATAAACGCTGCATAAAGCCTCCTGGAATAAGCATCACCTGCACCCTCTGAGATTAAACAAGTTTGAAAAAAACCTTCTCCCCTCTCCCATTGGGCAAGAGGTACAGAAGTGTGAAAACGAACGCACACCTCCAGACTCAGGGACAGTTTCTTCCCGGCTGTTATCAGGCAACTGAACCATCCCAGAGAGCTAGAGAGCGGCCCTGAGCTACCATCTGCCATATTGGAGACCCTCAGACTATCTTTGATGGGAATTTACTGGATTTTATCTTGCACTGAACATTATTAACGCTATGCCCGGTATCTGTCCACTGTGGACGGCTCGGGTGTAATCGTGTATTGTCTTTCCGCTGACTGGTTAGCACGCAACAGATGCTTTTCACTGTACCTCGGTACACGGGCCAATAAACACTCAAACTCAATCAACAGACAGGAAATGCATTCAATAGAATAAATGTCAGGCTCACGGGCCGCACGGTGGCGCAGCGGGTAGAGCTGCTGCCTCTCATCGCCATAGACCCGGGTTCCATCATGATCTCAGATGCTGTCTGTGTGTGGCGTTTGCACGTTCTCCCTGTGACCCGCGTGGGTTTTTACTCCGGGTGCTCCGGTTTCCACCCACGGGTGAGAAAGTGGGGATAGCATGGAACTAGTGTGTGATGGTTAGTTGGCGCGGACTAGGTGGGCCGAAGGGCCTGTTTCCTTACTGTATATTTGAATCAATCAATCTGAGCGGCAACAGAGGCTGGCTGGAGATGGAACCAGCTGGCAGAGGAAGCGATACAGAAAGATTCAGTTATTGCCTTTAAAAAGAGATTTTCACGGAAAGATATGGACCTTATGCAGGGATTATGGAACAGGAAGGAACTGCAGATGCTGGTTTACACCGAAGACAGACACAAAATGCTGGAGTAACACAGTGGGGACAGGCAGCATCTCTGGAGAGAAGGAATGGGGTGACGTTTCGGGTCGAGACCCTTCCTCAGACTATGTAGTTTGGCATCTGGTCGGAATGGATGAGTCGGGCCGAAGGGCCTGTTTCCATGCTGGACGACTCCATAACCGCGAACATATTGTTTCAGGAGAGAGAGTTCTGGGAATGTCCTATTTTTAAAAAAGATAAACAGCAATGCCAGCCAACTATTCTCTGCAAAATATTGTAGCATCCAGGCCCTGTTATCTGGTCTCCGCAGATCGGACGTGTGAAATGTAGACACAGGAGATAACATTTAGCAGGGAGCAGCGCTTGAAATGGAGACTCTCGAAACCTTATTGAGGTCCGAAAGGGGACGGCATGGTGGCACAGCGGAAGAGTCGCTGCCTCCCAGCGCCGGTGACCCGGGTTCGATCCCGACCACAGGTGCTGTCTGTGCGGAGTTTGCACGTTCTCCCCGTGACCTGCGTGGGATTTCTCTGGCTGCTCCGGTTTCCTCCCACGCTCCAAAGACGTGCAGGTTTGTAGGTTAATTGGCTTTGGTATAAAATGTAAAAATTGTCCCCTAGTGTGTGTAGGATAGTGCTGGTGTCTGAAGAAGGGTCTCGGCCCGAAACGTTGCCTATTTCCTTCGCTCCATAGATGCTGCTGCTGCACCCGCTGAGTTTCTCCAGCATTTTTGTCTACCAGAGATATAGCGCGGAAACAGGCCCATTGGGCTACTGAGTTCACCAAACTAAACTCAACTAAACTAAAGCTGATTTTTTGGGGATTAATAATTGCAATTTGATTGATTGATTGATTGATTGATTGATTGATTGATTGATTGATTGATTGATTGATTGATTGATTGATTGATTGATTGATTTAAAAATACAGCACGGAAACAGGCCCTTCGGCCCACTGAATCCACGCCGGCCAGCGATCCCCCCCGTACACACTAGTTCTATGTTATCCCACTTTCTCATCCACTCCCTACACAACAGGGACAATTTACAGAGGGGCCGATTAACCTACAAACCCGACGTGTTTGGGATGTGGGAGGAAACCGGAGCACCCGGAGAAAACCCACGTGGTCACGGGGAGAACGTCCACTTAAATAGCAACTGAGGTCAGGATCGAAACCCTGGTCTCTGAAGCTATGAGGAAGTAAATCATTATCAATAATAAATAACTATTGGAAGTAAATAAGATTGAGCAGAAGAGAGAGAAGAATGTTTAATTGTCAGATGTACAAACATAGAAACATAGAAAATAGGTGCAGGAGGAGGCCATTCGGCCCTTCGAGCCAACACCGCCATTCATTGTGATCATGGCTGATCATCCCCTATCAATAACCTGTGCCTGCCTTCTCCCCATATCCCTTGACTCCACTAGCCCCTAGAGCTCTATCTAACTCTCTCTTAAATCCATCCAGTGACTTGGCCTCCACTGCCCTCTGTGGCAGGGAATTCCACAAATTCACAACTCTCTGGGTGAAAAAGTTTTTTCTCACCTCAGTCTTAAAAGACCTCCCCTTTATTCTAAGACTGTGTGGCCCCTGGTTCTGGACTCGCCCAACATTGGGAACATTTTTCCTGCATCAAGCTTGTCCAGTCATTTTATAATTTAATATGTTTCTATAAGATGCCCCCTCATCCTTCTAAACTCCAGTGAATACAAGCCTAGTCTTTTCAATCTTTCCTCATACGACAGTCCCGCCATCCCAGGGATCAATCCCAAGGTCAGGATCGAACCCGGGACTGTGAGGCAGCAGCTCCACCCGCTGCATCATTACGCTACCTCTTTACATGATTTGTTGGGACTTTAGAAGGACTTTCATTAAAAACAAATCCCCAGAGAGATAAAAATCACTGTCTGATTCACCAGAACTATATAAAGTTCACAAACGCCAATCATCTCTGGAGTGGGAACTTCAGTGGAATCTTACAATTTGATGTTCCCCACTCAATCACATGTTTGAGATATTTGTCATGCTATATTTCAGAGTGAGTAGCTGGAAGGCAATTTTGGTCCTTACAATTAATTCCTGGTGGATCAAAGCCAATTTAGTTCTGAAAGTCTTAAACTTTCTTGGCAATGTACACAGAAACTGTCAACATGGTAGCACAGGGAATATGGGTCACGTGCAGGCAGATGAGATCAGTTTACCTTGGCATCATGTTCGGCACGGACATTGTGGGCCGAAGGGCCTGTTCCTGTGCTCGTACTGTTTTATGTTCTATGGATTTAGCTCCAGTACATCATATCGCCGTGCGCTGATAGTTATATATTTTTAATTGATCACAATCAAAGTCAGTTTGGAGATACAGCGTGGAAACAAACCATTATTCCACTGACTCTGTGCAGACCAGCGATCGCCCGCACACCAGTTCTATCCTACACACACTAGGGACAATCTACAGAAGACAATTAACCAACAAACTTCCACGTCTTTGGAGTGTGAGAGGAAACCGGAGCACCCTGGAGAAATAGACAATAGACAACAGGTGCAGGAGTAGGCCATTCGGCCCATCGAGCCAGCACCGCCATTCAATGTGATCATGGCTGATCATCCCCAATCAGTACCCCGTTCCTGCCTTCTCCCCATATCCCCTGACTCTGCTATCTTTAAGAGACCTATCTAGCTCTCTCTTGAAAGCATCCAGAGAACCGGCCTCCACCAACCCACGCGGTCATGGGGAGAACATGCAAACTCCGCACAGACAGCACCCACAGTCAGGATCGAAGGAATTCTTGTCCATCAACCGCCGGCCCTGCTTTGTTCTGGCCGTTTCCTACCTCCAGATTCCCTCCCCTCTACTTTCAGTCTGAAGAAGGGTCCCGACTCGTCCTTTTTCTCCAGAGATGCTGCCTGACCCGCTGAGTCACTCCAGCACTTTGTGTCTGTCTTTGGATAAACCAGCATCTGCAGTTCCTTTCTCCAGGTCCATCTACAAATGGTCAACTCAGTTAAATATTCATAGCAAAAGGATTTGAGTATAGGAGCAGGGAGGTTCTACTGCAGTTGTACAGGGTCTTGGTGAGACCACACCTGGAGTATTGCGTACAGTTTTGGTCTCCAAATCTGAGGAAGGACATTATAGCCATAGAGGGAGTGCAGAGAAGGTTCACCAGACTGATTCCTGGGATGTCAGGACTTTCATATGAAGAAAGACTGGATAGACTTGGCTTATACTCGCTAGAATTTAGGAGATTGAGAGGGGATCTTATAGAAACTTACAAAATTCTTATGGGGTTGGACAGGCTAGATGCAGGAAGATTGTTCCCGATGTTGGGGAAGTCCAGGACAAGGGGTCACAGCTTAAGGATAAGAGGGAAATCTTTTAGGACTGAGATGAGAAAAACATTTTTCACACAGAGAGTGGTGAATCTCTGGAATTATCTGCCACAGAAGGTAGTTGAGGCCAATTCATTGGCTATATTTAAGAGGGAGTTAGATGTGGCCCTTGTGGCTAAAGGGATCAGGGGGTATGGAGAGAAGGCAGGTACGGGATACTGAGTTGGATGATCAGCCATGATGATATTGAATGGCGGTGCAGGCTCGAAGGGCCGAATGGCCTACTCCTGCACCTATTTTCTATGTATCTATGTAAATATACAAACTCTCCCATGTGTTGAGACGATATCTAATCAAATTGCCAACTATTTTGGCCTTCTACACCCGCACCTCCAGACTTAGGAACAGCCTCATCCCCAGAGCTATAGCTGCTCTGAACCGGCCTTGCTGAGTGCCCTCCCCACCCCCATGAACTGTGTGTCTATATTTTCAGTTGATTTAGTTATTACATCGGATGGAAGCTGCACATCAAATCTCGTTGCACCTCCGTGCAATGACAATAAAAAAAAAAGATATTATGATATTATTTTCAATCTGTCTGGTTGGTTTGGTATGAAGGTTGTTTCCCCGAATAACTTTCTTGCACTGCCTTGCATTTTTGAGGTTTTAGAATATAGTTTTTATTCTGGTTAAAGAGGGTTAACGAGTTTTGAAAGTGCATTTGTGTTTCACTCACTTCCAGCCAAGCTGATCCTGGGAAGTTCTGCCTTCAGGTGGAGCCCAGATCTTTGGTTCTTTGGAAGCATCGGGCCTGCCTGAACACGTCTCGGTGTTTGAAACCATACTAAGCATCTGCAAAATGTTTAAGAAGGAACTGCAGATGCTGGAAAATCGAAGGTACACAAAAAAAGCTGGAGTAACTCAGCGGGTCAGGCAGCATCTGTGGAGAACATGGATGGGTGACGTTTCACAGAGTGCTGGAGTAACTCAGCGGGTCAGGCAGCATCTGTGGGGAACATGGATGGGTGACGTTTCACAGAGTGCTGGAGTAACTCAGTGGGTCAGGCAGCATCTGTGGAGAACATGGATGGGTGACGTTTCTGGTCGGGACCCTTCTTCACACCTGAAGGAGCCTGAAGAAGGGACCTGACCTGAAACATCACCCATTAATTTTCTCCAGAGATGCTGCCTGTCCTGCTGAGTTACTCCAGCACTCTGTGTCTATATTTGGTATAAACCAGCATCTGCAGTTCCTTGTTTCTACATTATGTCCATGCCGACTGTGAGATTCAGTTTAGAATGTGCAAGACTTGGATCGCAAATCCAGTGGACGCAGCCCAGACCATCACACCTCCCTTCCATCGACTCCATCTACACCTCACGCTGCCTCGGCAAGGCCAGCAGCATCATCAAGGACCAGTCTCACCCCCGGCCACTCCCTCTTCTCCCCTCTCCCATCGGGCAAGAGGTACAGAAGTGTGAAAACGAACGCACACCTCCAGATTCAGGGACAGTTTCTTCCCGGCTGTTATCAGGCAACTGAACCGTCCTCACACCAACTAGAGAGTGGTCCTGACCTCCCATCCACCTCACTGGAGACCCTCGCACTATCCTTGATTGGACTTTACTGGACTATATCTTACACCAAACGTCATTCCCTTTATCCTGCATCTGTACACTGTGGACGGCTTGATTGCCTATTGTCTTTCCGCTGACTGGATAGCACGCAACAGAAGCTTTTCACTGTACCTCGGTACACGAGACAATAGACTAAAACTGAAACTAATCGAAGATAGAGTAACCTCGAGATTGTTTGAAAAAGGGAACATTTGCAAAACTACTCGATGGAAATTATTATGGGTGGATAGGACGGGAAACTAGTTCAGAAATGGCAACGCACTTTCACTGAATGAGTCCTTCATCGCATTGGGTTAACTCAAGTTCAATCTGAATCTCTGTTTAAGATGTGTCTTGGGCAAGAGACCGTATGAATCTACAGGTGCAGTTAAACCTTGGACTTTCCAGTCTACTGACTCATCTACACTGAGAATAATTTTTTTTGGGCGGTGTTGAATCACAATGTACTTTTGAACGGATTGCCCCGACCTATAGTCTACCTCAGAGCCAGTGAGCCAACGAACCATTTGTAGGAACTGCAGGTGCCAGTTTACAAAAGAAAAAAGACCCAAAGTGCTGGAGTACTTTTTTCTCTCTCGTTTATTAACACTGCTCACAGGGGACTATGTTTACATATTCTGTTGTGCTGCCGCAAGTAAGAATTTCATTGAAGATAGACACAAAAGGCTGGAGTAACTCAGCGGGACAGGCAGCATCTCCGGAGAGAAGGAATGGGTGGCGTTTCGGGTCGAGACCCTTTTCTTCAGATTGAGAGTCAGGGGAGAGGGAGACACAGAGATAAGGAAGGGTGAGGTGTGAAAACTAGACATCAAAGGGGATGGAGTTCAAGGAAAATGTAGGATAGATCATTTTTAGCTAGGCAACTTAATTTAATTGGCAACGTTTCAGTGGAGTAGACAAAGTGCTTCGCTCCATAGATGCTGCTGCACCCGCTGAGTTTCTCCAGCATTTTTGTGTACCTTCGATTTTCTAGCATCTGCAGTTACTTCTTAAACATAATGTAATTGTTCTATCTGGCACACATGACAATAGAACACTCTAGACTCTTGACTCAAGAGTCAGGACTCTTAACTCAGCGGCTCAGGCTGCATCCCCACCCCCCCACAATCAGTCTGATGAAGGGTCCCGACACAAAATGTCGTCTGCCCATTCCCTCCACGGATGCTGCCTGACCTGCTGAGTTCTTCCAGCACTTTTGTGTTTTTCATTATGGATTTGTAATCATGATCTTAAAATGGAAAGCAGGTGCAATGAGACATATTAATGAAGATTTGAAGGGGGTGTCATAAGGTCATAAGTGATAGGAGTAGAATTAGGCCATTCGGCCCATCAAGGCTACTCTGCCATTCAATCATGGTTGCTCTATTTCTCCCTCCTAACCCCATTCTCCTGCCTTCTCCCCACAACCCCTGACACCCGCACTGATGAAGAATCTATCTATCTCTGCCTTAAAAACATCCACTGACTTGGCCTCCACAGCCGTCTGTGATAAAGAATCCCACTGATTCACCACCCTCTGACTAGAGGAATTTTTCCTCATCTCCTTCCTCAAAGCAGGTCCTTTAATTCTGAGGTACACAAAATTGCTGGGGAAACTCAGCGGGTGCAGCAGCATCTAGGAGTGAAGGAAATAGGCGACGTTTCGGGCCGAAACCCTTCTTCAGACCCCTTTAATTCTGAGGCTGTGCACTCTGGTCCTCGACTCTCCCACTAGTGGAAACATCCTCTCCTGGTTTTGGGGGTCCCGCAGAGTTTTGCGGAACGACAAGGAAGAGATACTAATTAAAATGAAACAAATAGGTGAAGCTATTTTCAATTTCAAAGACTTGAGCTCACAGGATTTTATGATCTTTTGATCATTCAGTGAGAGACAGAGAGAATGATGTCTGAGCCCAGCAGGGCAAGGGCCGATGGGTTTCAGCAAAAGAGAGAACTGAAATCAGAAAGGCAAAGAGAGATCAAAATATGAAATGGATTTAATTGAACGGAATCTAGTTTAGTTTAATTCAGTCTGAAGAAGGGTCTCGACCCCAAGACGTCGCCCATTCTCCGGGTGCTCCGGTTTCTTTCCACTCCCCAAAGACGTGCAGGTTTATAGGTTAATTGTCCTTGGTAAAATTGTAAATAGAAACATAGAAAATAGGTGCAGGAGTAGGCCATTCGGCCCTTCGAGCCTGCACCGCCATTCAATATGATCATGGCTGATCATCCAACTCAGTATCCTGTAGCTGCCTTCTCTCCATATCCCCTGATCCCTTTAGCCACAAGGGCCACATCTAACTCCCTCTTAAATATAGCCAATGAATTGGCCTCAACTAGCTTCTGTGGCAGATAATTCCAGAGATTCACCACTCTCTGTGTTAAAAATGTTTTTCTCATCTCAGTCCTAAAAGACTTCCCTCTTATCCTTAAACTGTGACCCCTTGTTCTTGACTTCCCCAACATCGGGAACAATCTTCCTGCATCTAGACTGTCCAACCCCTTAAGAATTTTGTAAGTTTCTATAAGATCCCCCCTCAATCTTCTAAATTCTAGCGAGTACAAGCCGAGTCTATCCAGTCTTTCTTCATATGAAAGTCCTGACATCCCAGTAATCAGTCTGGTGAACCTTCTCTGTACTCGCTCTACGGCAAGAATGTCTTTCCTCAGATTAGGAGACCAATGTTACAATCGGTGCAATTAATTCATTCTAAACCTAGTGTGTGTACCATAGGTAGACAAAAATGCTGGAAAAACTCAGCGGGTGCAGCAGCATCTATGGAGCGAAGGAGATAGGCAACGTTTCGGGACGAAACCCTTCTTCAGACTGATGGGGGGTGGGGGGGGGCGGGAGAAGAAAGGAAGAAGGAGGAGGAGGAGCCCGAGGGCTGAGGTAGGAAGGGGAGGAGACTGCAAGGGTTAACAGAATTGTGAGAATTCAATGTTCATGCCCCCAGGATGCAGACTCCCCAAGCGGAATATGAGGTGCTGCTCCTCCAATTTCCGGTGTTGCTCACTCTGGCCGTGGAGGAGGCCCAGGACAGAGAGGTCGGATACGGAGTGGGGGGGTGGGGGGGGGTTGAAGTGCTGAGCCACCGGGAGGTCAGGTTGGTTAGTGCGGACCGAGCGGAGGTGTTGGGCGAAGCGATCGCCAAGCCTATGCTTGGTCTCACCGATATGGACCAGCTGACATCTAGAGCAGCGGATGCAACAGATGCCGAGAGCAGTGGATACCTTCGATTTTCCAGCATCTGCAGTTCCTTCTTAAACACTGTGTGTACCATAGTGTTAGTGTACGGGGTAGTCGATGGTTGGCATGGACTCGGTGGGCCGAAGGGCCTGTTTCCGCGCTGTGTCTGTACACTAAACAAAAACTGAAAAGCTTTTCACTGTACCTCGGTACACATGATAATCAGACTAAACTCAGCTCAACAAAACTAAATTGGGGCAATGACAAGTCTTCTGTACAGTCACGAACGCCAACATCCAAGTTGGACGGGGGGGTGGGGGGGGGGCAGCGAGGGCAACTTATGGGAGACTGTGTTTTATGAACCTTTCGGACTGAGGTCATGAGGGCAGAGGACTGAATGGAACGTGAGCCTCTCGTCAATATGGGAAACAAAAGGATATTAATCTCCAGCCCAAGTCCGATCATCTGTTGTTTTTCAGGCTAAAGTGGTAACCTGAGCGTATATTTCTTATCTGTTGATGGTAATTAGGGCTGTTCGGAGTACTCGAAGCAACTTCGATTTCGTAAGGGTGAACCCAAACTTGGGAATCCTTCGATATCAGTGGCTGGCAATTTTCCAAATGTTTTGTGTAGTTTGGAGATACAGCGGGGATAACAGGCCCTTCGGCCCACGGAGTCCACGCTGACCAACGATCCCCGCACACTAACATAGAAACATAGAAAATAGGTGCAGGAGTAGGCCATTCGGCCCTTCGAGCCTGCACCGCCATTCAATATGATCATGGCTGATCATCCAACTCAGCATCCTGTACCTGCCTTCTCTCCATACCCCCTGATCCCTTTAGCCACAAGGGCCACATCTAACTCCCTCTTAAATATAGCCAACGAACTGTGGCCTCAACTACCTTCTGTGGCAGAGAATTTCAGAGATTCCTAACACTATCCCACACACACTAGGGACAATTTATTACACTTACACCAAGCCAATTAACCTACAAACCTGCACGTCTTTGGAGTGCGGGAGGAAACCGAAGGTCTCGGAGAAAACCCACGCAGGTCACGGGGATAACGTGCAAACTCCGTACAGGCAGCACCTGTGGTTAGGATCGAACCCGAGTCTCCTGTGCTTGTAGGCAGTGTAAAGCAGCAACTCTACCGCTGCACCACCCGAAACGTTGCCTATTTCCTTCGCTCCATAGATGCTGCTGCACCCGCTGAGTTTCTCCAGCATTTTTGTGTACATTCGATTTTCCAGCATCTGCAGTTCCTTCTTAAACAAATAATTACTTTTTTCACTGAGACCACAGACTCACAGATTAACTGAAATATCTTGTGTAAACTCATGAGAGTATTATGCCCCTGTCCCACTTAGGAAACCTGAACGGAAACCTCTGGAGACTTTGCGCCCCACCCAAGGTTTCCGTGCGGTTCCCGGAGGTTTTTGTCAGTCCCTCTACCTGCTTCCACTACCTGCAACCTCCGGCAACCACCTGCCACCTCCGGGAACCGCACGGAAACCTTGGGTGGGGCGCAAAGTCTCCAGAGGTTTCCGTTCAGGTTTCCTAAGTGGGACAGGGGCATAACATCATGATAGGAATAGGTCGGGTAGACGCACAGGTCGAGTCTCTTGCCCAGAGTTGGGGAATCGAAGACCAGAGGACATAGGTTTAAGGTGAAGGAGAAAACATTTAATAGGGATCTGAGGGGTAGCTTTTTCACACAGGTGGGTGTATGGAACGAGCTGCCAGAGGAGGTAGTTGAGGCTGGGACTATCCCAACGTTTAAGAAACAGTTAGACAGGTCCATCGATAGGACAGGTTTGGAGGGATATGGGCGAAACACAGGCAGGTGTGGGTAAGTTGGGCCGAAGGGCCTGTTTCCACACTGTACGACTCCAAACACGGAACTGCAGATGCTGGTTCACAAGAAGAAAAAAACACACAGTGCTGGAGTAACTCAGCGGGGACTGGCAGCAGCTCCGGGGAGAGGGAATAGGCGACGTTTCGGGTCGAGACCTGTCCTCAGACTGAGAGTCAGGGGAGAGGGAGGAATAGAGATATGGAAGGGTGAGGTGTGAAAACAAGTGATCAAAGGAGACAAATTGTTAGCTGACGGAATGGTGACAATCAGTGAAATGTAATCTCAGGGCAGCATGGAGATGGCATTTTGGATCGGGAACCTTCTTCAAGATTCAAGATTCAAGAGAGTTTATTGTCATGTGTCCCAGATAGGACAATGAAATTCTTGCTTTGCTTCAGCACAACAGAACATAGTAGGCATGAATACAGAACAGATCAGTGTGTCCATATACCATTGTATAAATATATACACACATGAATAAATAAACTGATAAAGTGCAAATAAAACAGATAATGTTCAGAGATTTGTCCGAGCCAAGTTTAATAGCCTGATGGCTGTGGGGAAGTAGCTGTTTCTGAACCTGGTCGTTGCAGTCTTCAGGCTCCTGTACCTTCTACCTGAAGGTAGCAGGGAGATGAGTGTGTGGCCAGGATGGTGTGTGGGTCCTTGATGATGCTGCCAGCCTTATTGAGGCAGCGACTGCGATAGATCCCCTCGATGGTAGGGAGGTCAGAGCCGATGATGGACTGGGCAGTGTTTACTACTTCAGACTTAGGGTCATTTTCTGTAGTAAGGAATCCGCACCACCTGGTGACAACCCCTTCTCCCGTCTCCGACATCACCCCTCCACATCACCCCTCCACTTAGACCCCCTGCCAACCTTCTACCCTCTCTGGACTTTAAAAAAAAAAATGAGTCTGAAGAAGGGTCCCGATTTGAAACAGAAGCCTAATAACAGAGGGGAAGAAGCTGTTCCTGAGCCTGGTGGTGCGCGCTTTCAAGCTTCTGTACCTTCTGCTAGACAGGACCAGGGAGAATGAGAAATGACCGGGGTGGGACAGGGACAAGTCTGTGATTCTGTCGGCTGCTTTTCTGAGGCAGCGTGAAGTGTAGATGGAGTCAATGGTGGGGAGTGTGGTCTGTGTGATGGACTGGGCTCCATCCACAACTCTCAGCAATTTCTTGTGGTCTTGGGCTCCGAGCTGTTCCCAAACCTAGTTGTGATGCAACCCCACAGTCTGCTGTCCGTGGCGCATCTGTGGAAGTTTGCGAGTTTGTAAAAATGAATAGGATTTGAAATAAATGTCTAAAATTAAAAACCCTGTCAGAGAACAAACGGCAAGTCATGCCGGATCAGTAACATATTTATCACTGCCTCTACTTTAAGCATCTATTCCTTCCCCTTTTCTATATTACTCCACCACTCCACCCTGACCCACCCCTCTACCTCCTTGCTGCCACTTCACCCACCAACAGAGACAACACCCGGCTTGAGATCTCACTATTCCTTTGGTTCATGTTTCATTCGCAAGGAGACCCAGTACGGCGAAGCTTTTTGACTCGGGCCTCTGCAGTTCAAGCAAGCCTGGCAAGTGGGATTCAGAGACTTAAGTGGATGGAATCAAGGGATAGACAATAGACAATAGACAATAGGTGCAGGAGTAGGCCATTCGGCCCTTCGAGCCAGCACCGCCATTCAATGTGATCATGGCTGATCATCCACAATTAGTACCCCATTCCTGTCTTCTCCCCATATCCCCTGACTCCGCTGTTTGGAGATGCAGCGTGGAAACAGGCCCTTCGGCCCACCGGGTCCGTGCCGACCAGCGATCCCCGCACATTAACACTATCCTACACACACGAGGGACAATTTACAATTGTAACCAAGCCAATTAACCTTCAGGTTTGGTGACCTCAAATTTCAATAGACAATAGACAATAGGTGCAGGAGTAGGCCATTCGGCCCTTCGGGCCAGCACCGCCACTCAATGTGATCATGGCTGATCATCCCCAATCAGTACCCCATTCCTGCCTTCTCCCCATATCCCCTGACTCCGCTATTTTTAAGAGCCCTATCTAGCTCTCTCTTGAACCTTGCATCTCTTGAAACTATGCAGGTACGTACGCCTTTGTACCGTGGGAGGAAACCGGAACACCCGGAGGAAACCCACGCGGGTCACGGGGAGAACGTACAAACTCCGCACAGACAGCACCTGTAGTTGGACGTCTGTGGTCAGGGAATGGACAGGGTGTCGTTTTGGGTCAAGACACTACTTCAGACTGACCCTGACAGGCCATTGGGGACGCAATCGGTCTGGGGAAGATGGACACTAAATGTTGGAGTAACTCAAGGGTTGATGGTGGTGCCAAGGTGAGGTGTGTTGAGGGGGTCCAGAAGCTTCCGTCTGGCCAGGTTTTGCATGTAGAGCATTGATTATTTGCATAGCGAGCCTATTTGAGATATTCTTTGCTTGGGGCTTTCCAACATCTAGTTGCTTGCGACCCAATAGCTGGGTTCCGTGCTATTGATGTCACGACAGACATCTCTGTTCAATATCTAAAATAGATATTTGCCTTCCAGATTTAATAATCAGCTGCTGAATCAGCTACTTAATAATCAGCTGCCCACAGCCCCATTTATATCAACGGGTCGATGGTTGAAAGGGTCAAGAACTTCAAATTCCTGGGCGTGCACATCTCTGAAGATCTTTCCTGGTCCGAGAACACTAACGCAATTATCATAAAAGCTCATCAGCGCCTCTACTTCCTGAGAAGATTACGGAGAGTCGGATTGTCAAGGAAGACTCTCTCTAACTTCTACAGGTGCACAGTCGAGAGCATGCTGACCGGTTGCATCGTGGCTTGGTTCGGCAATTTGAGCGCCCTGGAGAGGAAGTGACTACAAAAAGTAGTAAACACTGCCCAGTCCATCATCGGCTCTGACCTTCCTTCCATCGAGGGGATTTATCGCAGTCGCTGCCTCAAAAAGGCTGGCAGTATCATCAAGGTCCCACACCATCCTGGCCACACACTCATCTCCCTGCTACCTTCAGGTAGAAGGTACAGGAGCCTGAAGACTGCAACAACCAGGTTCAGGAATAGCTACTTCCCCTCAGCCATCAGGCTATTAAATCTGGCTCGGACAAAACTCTGATTATTCGCAACCACTTTCTGTTATTTGCACTTTACCAGTTTATTTATTCATGTGTGTATATATTTATATCATGGTATATGGACACATTTATCTGTTTTATAGTAAACGCCTACTATTTTCTGTGTGCTTAAGCAAAGCAAGAATTTCATTGTCCTATACAGGGACACATGACAATAAACTCACTTGAACTTGAACTTGAATCAAATGTTTAATACGGAATAAAACTGAAAACTTAAGGTTACGATGAGCGTTTGTCGGCACTGGGCCTGTACTCGCCGGAGTTTAGAAGGATGAGGGGGCTCCTCATTGAAACTTATCGAACAATGAATGATGGCTTGGATAGAGTGGATGTGGAGAGGATGGTTCCACTAGTGGGAGAGTCTCGGACCAGAGGTCGCAGCCTCAGAATTAAAGAGCGTCCCTTTCGGAAGGAGATGAGGAGGAATTTCTTCATTCAGAAGGTGGTGAATCTGTGGAATTCTTTGCCACAGACGGCTGTGGAGGACAAGTCAATGATAGAGATAGATAGGTTCTTGTTAGTACGGGTGTCAGGTGTTACGGGGAGAAGGCAGGAGAATGGGGTTGGGAGGGAGAGATAGATAGGCCATGATTGAATGGCAGAGTAGACTTGGGCCGAATGGCCTAATTCTGCTCCAATTGCTTATGAACTTGTACATTCACCCCATCGATTCCTCTTCATGATATTATAAGCCTCTACAAGATCGCCCTCAGCCTCCAGCGCCATTTTGGAAAGACAAACCAGGGCACTTTGAAAGAAAATGTACCGAGTATATTCCTTACTTTAAACATAGAAACATAGAACATAGGTGCAGGAGTAGGCCATTCGGCCCATCGAGCCTGCACCGCCATTCAATATGATCATGGCTGATCATCCAACTCAGTATCCCATCCCTGCCTTCTCTCCATACCCTCTGATCCCCTTAGCCACAAGGGCCACATCTAACTCCCTCTTAAATATAGCCAATGAGCTGGCCTCAACTACCTTCTGTGGCAGAGAATTCCACAGATTCACAACTCTCTGTGTGAAAAATGATTTTCTCATCTCGGTCCTAAAAGACTTTCCTCTTATCCTTAAACTGTGACCCCTAGTTCTGGACTTCCCCAACATCGGGAATAATCTTCCTGCATCTAGCCTGTCCAACCCCTTAAGAATTTTGAAAGTTTCTATAAGATCCCCCCCTCAATCTTCTGAATTCTAGCGAGTACAAGCCGAGTCTATCCAGTCTTTCTTCATATGAAAGTCCTGCCATCCCAGGAATCAGTCTGGTGAACCTTCTCTGTACTCCCTCTATGGCAAGAATGTCTTTCCTCAGATTAGGAGACCAAAACTGTACGCAATACTCCAGGTGTGCTCTCACCAAGACAGTGTACAACTGCAGTAGAACCTCCCTGCTCTTAAACTCAAATCCTTTTGCTATGAATGCTAACATACCATTTGCTTTCTTCACTGCCTGCTGCACCTGCATGCCTACTTTCAATGACTGGTGTACCATGACACCCAGGTCTCGTTGCATCTCCCCTTTTCCTAATCGGCCACCAATTTAGATCCAATTAACCAGGTGCGGGCTGATTAAAACCAGCTGAACACAAGTTTTCTGGTAAGAATAACCATTTTCAATCACTGTATCTAAATACTGCCGGGGGATAATCCAATTTTAATCACTAAATGAATAATCATTATATGGGCTGGTTTCTCAATAAATCAGCAGAAATATTTTCATAGTGCTTGCTTGTCCAAGTTCCTGTAGGAATTAACGCCGTTTGAAGGCTTGTGATCGAGAAGTGGCTACTCGTACCCTCAAGGAGGTCTGATTCGATCTACAATCTAAGAGTCTGAAGAAGGGTCTCGGCCCGAAACGTCACACCTATACCTTCTCTCCGGAGATGGGCACAAAATGCTGGAGTAACTCCGCGGGTGCAGCAGCATCTATGGAGCGAAGGAAATAGGCAACGTTTCGGGACGAAACCCTTCCGGGTTTCGTCCCGAAACGTTGCCTATTTCCAGAAGGGTTTCGGGCCAAAACGTTGCCTATTTCCTTCGCTCCATAGATGCTGCTGCACCCGCTGAGTTTCTCCAGCACTTTTGTCTACTTCGATTTTCCAGCATCTGCAGTTCCTTCTTAATCACTCTCTGCAGAGATGTTGTCTGACCCACCCGCGGAGTTACGCCAGCACTTTGTGTCTATCCCGGTTTGAAACCGGCATCTGCAGTTCCTTCCTACACAAACAGAGTTCGGTTTAGTTTAGAGATACAACGCGGAGACAGGCCCTTCGGCCCACCGAGTCCGTGCCGGCCAGCGATCCCCGCACACTAGCACTATCCTACACACACCTGGGGACAATTTACAATTCTTACCAAAGCCTTAAATTAAACTACAAACCTGGAGTGTCGGAGGAAACCGGAGCACCCGGAGAAAACCCCCCAGTTTCTCATCGAGGCCAGCACTCTGTACGACTGAATGAATAATAGGTTAATGTCACGTGTGCCGAGGTATAGTGAATTGCTTTGTTCTGACACAGCCTTGGCAGTAAACCAAACTGAATTCAAGCAGAACCCAGACTTACGGTATTTTTACATGTTCTCTTCCTGAAACAATGAGCAGCACTAGACATCTGCGTGTTGTTCTCATACGGGCACCGGCAGCTGGTTACGGTTACAGTTACCTTCAGGGTGTCTGAACATGGTTCAAGGCAGAGATAGATAGACTCTTGATTAGTACGGGTGTCAGGGGGTTACGGGGAGAAGGCAGGAGAATGGCGTTAGGAGGGAGACCTAGCCAGTGCCACCTTTCCTTGCTATATTTAAGAGGGAGTTAGATGTGGCCCTTGTGGCTAAGGGGATCAGAGGGTATGGAGAGAAGGCAGGTACGGGATACTGAGTTGGATGATCAGCCATGATCATATTGAATGGCGGTGCAGGCTCGAAGGGCCGAATGGCCTACTCCTGCACCTAATTTCTATGTTTCTATGTTTCTATGTTTCCGATGGACACTGTTGGCAGATCAATCTCCCGTCCTGGGATAATAAACGCATCGGAGCAGGGAGTATAGGAGCAGGGAGGTTCTACTGCAGTTGTACAGGGTCTTGGTGAGACCACACCTGGCATCAGCCAATCTTCCCTGTCCCGCCTGCAACTGGTCCAAAACGCCGCAGCGAGACTCCTGACGGGTTCCCGAAAAAGGGACCACATCGCCCCGATCCTGGCCTCTCTCCACTGGCTCCCTGTGCGGTTCCGTATAAACTTCAAGATTCTCCACTATGTCGACAAAGCCCTCAATGGGTTTGCCCCCACCTACATTAAAAGTCTTCTCACCCACCACTCCACCTCCAGGCCCCTCAGATCGGCCGACTTGGGGCTGCTGAATATCCCGCGGTCTAGGCATAAGCTCAGGGGCGACCAACCGTGCCTTTGCGGTTGCAGCCCCTAGACTGTGGAACAGCAGCGTCCCCCTTCCCATCAGAACTGCTCCCTCCATCGACTCCTTTAAGTCAAGACTAAAAACTTATCTGTACTCCCGAGCCTTTCCTGACGTCCACTGAGCGAGGGCTATATGTATATATGTATGTAGTTTGTTTGTTTATACTATTCTTATAACAAATGTAAAGCACTTTGGCCAACGAGAGTTGTTTTTTAAATGTGCTATATAAATAAATGTGACTGGACTTGACACCTGGAGTATTGCGTACAGTTTTGGTCTCCTAATCTGAGGAAAGACATTCTTGCCATAGAGGGAGTACAGAGAAGGTTCACCAGACTGATTGCTGGGATGTCAGGACTTTCATATGAAGAAAGACTGGAGAGACTCGGCTTGTACTCGCTAGAATTTAGAAGGTTGAGGGGGGATCTTATAGAAACTTACAAAATTCTTAAGGGGTTGGACAGGATAGATGCAGGAAGATTGTTCCCGATGTTGGGGAAGTCCAGGACAAGGGGTCACAGTTTAAGGATAAGGGGGAAATCCTTTAGGACCGAGATGAGAAAAGCGTTTTTCACACAGAGAGTGGTGAATCTCTGGAGCTCTCTGCCACAGAAGGTAGTTGAGGCCACAGTTCATTGGCTATATTTAAGAAGGAGTTAGATGTGGCCCTTGTGGCTAAAGGGATCAGGGGGTATGGCGAGAAGGCAGGTACAGGATACTGAGTTGGATGATCAGCCATGATCATATTGAATGGTGGTGCAGGCTCGAAGGGCCGAATGGCCTACTCCTGCACCTATTGTCTATGCTTCTATGTCTATGTTTCTATGTTCTATCGTACCGTATCAAATCGTATTGTATTGTGTAGATCAGCCATGATTGAATGATGGAGGAGACGTGATGGGCAGAATGGCCTAATTCTGCTTATGAACGTATCATCTCCTTATCATTAAATTACAGGTGGCACAGGACGACAGAACAACAGGCCCTTCGGCCCATCATGTCTGTGCTGAACATGATGCCAGGACCATTTCTTATCTACTTGCACCTCATCCATCTGCCTCCGAGTCCACAGCGACCAGCGATCACCTCGTATACTAGTTCCATCCTGCACACACTAGGGGCAATTTACCGAAGCCAATTAACCTACAAACCTGCACGTCTTTGGAGTGTGGGAGGAAACCAGAGCACCCGGAGAAAACCCACCCGGTCACGGGGAGAACGTACAAACTCCGTACAGACAGCACCCGTAGTCGGGATGGAACCCGGGTCTCTGGCGCTGTGAGGCAGCAACTATTCACTTCAACTCCCCCTCCCATTCCGAATCCGACCTTTCTGTCCTGGGCCTCCTCCATGGCCAGAATGAGCACCACCGGAAACTGGAGGAGCAGCACCTCATATTCCGCTTGGGCAGTCTGCACCCTAGCGGCATAAACATTGAATTCTCCAATTTCCAGTAGCCCTTGCTGTCTCCTCCCATTCTCAGCTCTCCCACAGCCCTCTGGCTCCTCTTCTTCCTTTCGTCTTCCCGCCATCCCCCTCCCCCACCCTGCATCAGTCTGAAGAAGGGTCTCGGCCCGAAACGTCGCCCATTTCCTTCGCTCCATAGATGCTGCTGCACCCGCTGAGTTTCTCCAGCATTTTTGTCTACCTTCGATTTTCCAGCATCTGCAGTTCCTTCTTGAACAACTATTCTCCTTTGCCTGCACGCGATCTGTATCCCGCCATTCCCTGCATGTCCACGCGCCTATCCAAAAGATTCTTAAACACCACTATCGTAGCTGCCTCCACTACCACCCCAGGCAGCGCGTTCCAGGCACCCACCACCCTCTGTGTAAAAAAAATCTGCCCCGCACATCTCCTTTACACTTTGCCCCTCTCACCTTAAAGCTGTGCCCTCTAGTCTTTGGCACTCCCACCCTGGGGATAAAGATTCTGACTGTCTACCCTATCACTGCTCGTAGTTTTATCAACTCCTATCAAGTCTCCACTCAACCTTTTCCAGAGAAAACAAGTCTTTTCCATTTCTCCATGTAGTTAATAGCCTCAAATACAGGCATCATTCTGGTACACCTTCCTCTGCACCCCCCTCCAAAGCCCCCACATCCTTCCAGTAACCGGGGGCGACCACAACTGCACACAATGCTCCAAATGCGGCCTCACCAAATTCCTTTAAATTTGTAAGATGAGACCACACCTGGAGTATTGTGTGCCGTTTTGGTCCCCTAATTTGAGGAAGGACATTCTCGCTATTGAGGGAGAGCAGCGTAGGTTCACCAGGTTAATTCCCGGGATGGCGGGACTGTCATATGCTGAGAGAATGGAGCAGCTGGGCTTGTACACTCTGGAGTTTAGAAGGATGAGAGGGGATCCTATTGAAACATATAAGATTGTTAAGGGTTTGGACACGCTAGAGGCAGGAAACATGTTCCCGATGTTGGGGGTATTAACCAAAATTGGACCAATTAACCAACCAACCTGGGTGTCTTTGGGACGTGGAATGGAAACCCAGGTAGCCAACGGAAAAAAGTTAAAAAAAATCTTTACACAGCACAAGAGATCATACGAGGCAGCAACACTACCTGCTGCACCACACTGCCGACCATCTTAATGTTTCAACCTTGCTCAGAAGAAGGGTCCTGATCCGAAACATCACCTATCCACGTTCTCCAGACATAGGTTTAAGGTGAGGGAGGGGGAAGATTTAATAGGAACCTGAGGGGTAACTTTTTAACACAAAGGGTGGTGGATGTATGGAACGAGCTGCCGGAGGAGGTAGTTGAGGCAGGTTTAAGTAGGTTTAAGAAACATTCAGACTGGTGAATATCCCAAACACGCCCAAACACTCGTGTAGATGGGGTACGTTGGTCGGCGTGGGCAAGTTGAGTTGCTTGGCCTGTTTCTACGAAGATAGACACAAAGTGCTGGAGTAACTCAGCGGGACAGGCAGCAGCATCTCTGGAGAGAAGGAACGGGTGACGTTTCGGGTCGAGACCCTTCTTCAGACTGAGGGTCAGGGCCGAGGGAATCTGTTTCTACGCCGTGTGACTCTGTGACTCGATGCTGCCTGACCGGCTGAGCTACTCCAGCACTTTGTATCTTTCAGCTTAGAACAATCATAAGGACATCCTCGTGATTGAAGCAGTGCAGCGTAGGTTCACGAGATTGATCCCTGGGATGGCGGGACTGTCATATGAGGAAAGATTGATAAGACTAGGCTTGTATTCACTGGAGTTTAGAAGGATGAGGGGAGATCTTATAGAAACATATAAAATCATAAAAGGACTGGACAAGCTAGATGCAGGAAAAATTTTCCCAATGTTGGGCGAGTCCAGAACTTAGAACTTAGACAGGCCACAGTCTTAGAATAAAGGGGAGGTCATTTAAGACTGAGGTGAGAAAAAACATTTTCACCCAGAGAGTTGTGAATTTGTGGAATTCCCTGCCACAGAGGGCAGTGGAGGCCAAGTCACTGCATGGATTTAAGAGAGAGTTAGATAGAGCTCTAGGGGCTAGTGGAGTCAAGGGATATGGGGAGAAGGCAGGCACGGGTTATTGATAGGGGACGATCAGCCATGATCACAATGAATGGCGGTGCTGGCTCGAAGGGCCAAATGGCCTCCTCCTGCACCTATTTTCTATGTTTCTAACTCACACTCTGGGCATTCATTCTCGTGCTGAGCGATTCTGCAGTTAGTGGACTAACATGGATTGCTCCCTCTGTCCTCCTCGCTTGCCAAACAGAGTTGTTTGTCTTCAGTTGACATGTTTTTGCTTTGAAGAGTGGCGAAGCTTAATGCAAGGTTGCCCCCAAACAGTCAGATGCAGTGGGGCATGAGACGCGGGTCCAGTGCAGCTGGGTAGGGAGTGAAGGAACTCAAGCAGACAAGTCAATCAACAGCCAAAGTCAAAGCCATCTGGAGAAGCACAAGGCGTGTTTGCCAGCCCGTCTCTCTGCTGCCTACTGCAGTGGCACAGCGGGAGAGCCACTGCCTCACAGGGCCAGAGACCCAGGTTCGATCCCGACCACGGAGTTTGTACGTTCTCCCCGTGACCTGCGTGGGTTTTCTCCGGGCGCTCCGGTTTCCTCCCACACTCCAAAGACGTGCAGGTTTGTCGGTCAATTGCCATCGATAAAATAGTGACTTGTCCCCAGTGTGTGTGGGATAGTGTTAGTGTGCGGGGATCGCTGGTTGGCGCAGATTCGGTGGGCCGAAGGGCCTGTTTCCAACACTGTGTCTCCAAACTAAAACCACAATAACAATTGTTAGTGTGTGGATTAAATTTCATGAAAGTTGCTGAAGTTAGGGATCTTATTGAAACATATAAGATCGTTAAGGGTTTGGACACGCTAGAGGCAGGAAACATGTTCCCGATGTTGGGGGGAGTCCAGAACCAGGGGCCACGCAGTTTAAGAATAAGGAGTAAGCCATTTAGAACGGAGACGAGGAAATACTTTTTCTCACGGAGAGTGGTGAGTCTGTGGAATTCTCTGCCTCAGAATGGCGGTGGAGGCCGGTTCTCTGGATACTTTCAAGAGAGAGCTAGATAGGGCTCTTGAAGATAGCGGAGTCAGGGGATATGGGGAGAAGGCAGGAATGGGGTACTGATTGGGGATGATCAGCCATGATCACATTGAATGGCAGTGCTGGCTCGAAGGGCCGAATGGCCTACTCCTGCACCTATTGTCTATTGTCTATTGAGGGGTAACCTTTTCATACAAAGGGTGGTGGGTGTATGGAACGAGGAGGTAGTTGAGGCTGGGACTATCACAACGTTTAAGAAACAGACGGGTACATGGCCAGGACGGGTTTGGAGGGATATGGGCCAAACACGGGCAGGTGGGACTAGCGAAGATGGGGCAATGTTGGCCGGTGTGGGCAAGTTGGACCGAAGGACCTGTTTCCACACAGTATCACTCTATGATTCTATACAGCATCCAAATATAAGAGTTTAAGAAGGAACTGCAGATGCTGGAAAATCGACGGTAGACAAAAGTGCTGGAGAATCTCAGCGGGTGCGGCAGCATCTAAGGAGCGAATGAAATAGGCAACCCCAACGATTTCGGCCCGAAACGTTGCCTATTTCCTTTGCTCCATGATGAGACACCCAGATGTCGCCTGAAGATTTTGAACATTCCAAAATCCGAGCTCAGAAGGTTAAGGGGAGACTTGATAGAGGTCTTTAAAATGATGAGAGGGATAGACAGAGTTGACGTGGATAAGCTTTTTCCATTGAGAGTAGGGAAGATTCAAACATGATTTGAGAATTAAGGGACAGAAGTTTAGGGGTAACATGAGGGGGAACTTCTTTACTCAGAGAGTGGTAGCTGTGTGGAATGAGCTTCCTGTGGAAGTGGTGGAGGCAGGTTCGATTTTATCATTTAAAAATAAATTGGATAGGTAATTGGACGGGAAAGGAATGGAGGGTTATGGTCTGAGTGCAGGTAGATGGGACTAGGGGAGAGTTATGTCCCTGTCCAACTTAGGAAACCTGAACGGAAACCTCCGGAGACTTTGCGCCCCACCCAAGGTTTCCGTGCGGTTCCTGGAGGTTTTTGTCAGTCTCCCTACCTGCTTCCACTACCTGCAACCTCCGGCAACCACCTGCAACCTCCGGGAACCGCACGGAAACCTTGGGTGGGGCTCAAAGTCTCCAGAGGTTTCCGTTCAGGTTTCCTAAGTGGGACAGGGGCATTAGTGTTCGGCACGGACTAGAAGGGCCGAGATGGCCTGTTTCTGTGCTGTAATTGTTATATGGTTAAAATCCAGGGGCGACAGGGAGACACCGTGCGCCACTACACGCGTCACGCCCCGACCGCTGTCGCCAAAAATGTCGCCAAGTGGGACAGGCCCTTTCCTCCCGCTTTATGTGTCTCTCTTCAGTATAGCCATCCCTTATCCACCTGACCTTTTTTATTTTTCACTTTCGGGTTGGGTCTGTTTTCGAAATACATGTCAGTCTCGGTCCATCTGGGCCTCAGCAGGGTTGAAGTTACAGCCACGATTGTGTACCTATCACATCTGTTCTTGTGGCATATGCTCTTCTGGGACGGGACGGAGGTCAAACTGTGGTTAAATGGGATCAAATCTCTCCAGTTGGTCAAAGCGCCAAGGTTCAACACACAGCCACAGCCAGAGTGGTTCAGTTCAGCTCAGATCAGTTTAGTTTAGAGATACAGCGTGGAAACATGGTGTGTGACTTTAAATGTGAAATGGATGTTACCCAGAGAAATAGACAATAGACAGTAGGTGCAGGAGGAGGCCATTTGGCCCTTCGAGCCAGCACCGTCATTCAATGTGATCATCCCCAATCTGTACCCTGTTCCTGCCTTCTCCCCATATCCCCTGACTCCGCTATCTTTAAGAGCCCTATCTAGCTCTCTCTTGAAAGCATCCAGAGAACTGGCCTCCACCGCCCACTGAGGCAGAGAATTCCACAGACTCACAACTCTCTGTGTGAAAAAGTGTTTCCTCGTCTCCGTTCTAAATGGCTTACTCCTTATTCGTAAACTGTGTGGCCCCTGGTTCTGGACTCCCCCAACATCGGGAACATGTTTCCTGCCTCTAGCGTGTCCAAGCCCTTAACAATCGACAAAGTCGACAAGGCCTGGTCATTGTATGAATGGCAATTTGGCAACAGTTCTTGATTTATTGTGGGCGGCATGGTGGCGCAGCGGGTAGAGTTGCCGCCTCACAGCGCCAGAGACCCGGGTTTGATCCTGTCCACAGGCGCTGTCTGTATGGAGTTTGCACGTTCTCCCCGTGACCTGCGTGGGTTTTCTCCGGGTGCTCCGGTTTCCTCCCACGCTCCAAAGACCTGCGGGTTTGTAGGTTAATTGGCTTCGGTGAAATTGTAAACAGTTCCCTGGTGTGTGTCGGGCGGTGTCAGTGCGTGGGGACCGGTGGCCGGCGTGGACTCGGTGGGCCGAAGGGCCTACTTCCGCGCTGTGTCTATTATCTTTCCGCTGACTGGCCAGCACGCCACGAGAGCCTTTCGACTGTTCCTGGGCGCGTGCGAGGGCAAGAATTTCATTGTATAACATGCCTCCAGACTTACTGGACGAAGCAATGAAGACAAAGGCCGAATCAGCAAACCTAATATCATACTTATAAAACACAATTTTAAATATAGAAAGACCTACAACTGATGGTATTAGAAGAGACTGGGAACAAGAACTAACTATAAAAATTTCAAAAGAGAGCTGGGATAAACACTTACTATATGTGCATAAATGCTCGATCAATGTAAGACATACTCTAATTCAATTCAAAACATTACATACTATTCAAAAAACAATATAAATAAACTTTTCCCTAACATCTCACCCATCTGTGATAAATGTCAGTCTCAAGAAGCTACTCTTTTGCTTTTTGTATAAAAATCCAAAAATTCTGGAACGAAATATTTGAAATCTTCAGAAAACTATTTAAAATAAAACTGATACCAAAAGCAGAATGGATTATTTTTGGAATAACGGAAGGTAGCCCTGAACTAAACGTGTTTCAAAAGAATGTATTTAATTACGGGCTAATAATGGGAAAAAAGCTTATACAGGTACTCAAATTCTGGAAAAAACGCTCCTATACCAACAATAAAAATGTGGATTTCAAACATGTTCGAAAAATTACACCTGGAAGATATGAGACTCCTCCTCGCAGGCAAAGCAGACCACTTCCAAAAGACGTGGTCTGCATCTATGGACTTACTACAAGCATAAGGTGCAATAGTAATTTTAAAAATAAATGGTGCCAGGATCTGGTAACGGGGGGTGAAAAATATGGTTGGTATATCCCTTTTTGCGGAGATTTTTTTATAATAGAGCGACTGTTTCTCTTTCTTTCTTTCTTTTCTAGGGTCTATTTCTTAACTTTCTTCTCTAACTCTCTTTATAATGGGCTTTCTTTTCCCGACACTTTCTTGCACTTTCACGACTCTTTCTCACTTTCCTTACTTCATTTATTTCTATCTTTCTTAAAGCTCAAAAAATGAAGGGGTACAACAAATGTAATATGATATATGTGGTGTGTATTACTGTAACTTTGACCACTTTTAAAACAAGACTGAAAACTTTTATGTTCACTTTAGCTTTCAGCTAAATCTTAACTACATTGCACTTTTAACTTTTGCACTTTTTATAATGCATTTTTAACTTTGCTTTTCTTTTCTTTTAATTCTTCTATTTTATTTCATTTTATTATTTCATTTTATTGTATGACGTGTTTTTATGTGAAGCACTTTGAGTCTGCCTGGTGTATGAAATGTGCTATATAAATAAAGTTGCCTTGCCTAAAGTTGCCTTGCCTTGCCTAACTTATTGTACTTCTAATAAAAATAAAAAAATAAAAATAATAAGAGAATTTCATTGTAGACAAAAGAGCTGGAGAAACTCAGCGGGTGCGGCAGCATCTATGGAGCGAAGGAAATAGGCAACGTTTCGGGACGAAACCCTTCCGGGTTTCGGCCCGAAACGTTGCCTATTTCCTTCAGGGTTGCCACCCGAAACGTTGCCTATTTCCTTCGCTCCATAGTTGCTGCTGCACCCGCTGAGTTTCTCCAGCTTTTTTGTCTACCTTCGATTTTCCAGCATCTGCAGTTCCTTCTTAAACAAAGAATGTAATTCTCCTGTCTGACAATAAACTCTCTTGATTTCAAAAGTTTTAAAGGTTCAATTATTATCACATACACCAATTGGTGAAGTGAAATTCGAGTTGCCATTGTAGCACATTAATAAGAATACAACATAACATTTTTTTAAAGAAATTTAACGTAAAACATAAAAACATCACCCTACAATGGTTCCCACTGTGAGGGACTGCGACTGGACAAGCAGGACCACATCTGAAGTATTGTGAACAGTTTTGGTCTCCTAATTTGAGGAAGGACATCCTTGTGATTGAGGCAGTGCAGCGTAGGTTCACGAGATTGATCCCCGGGATGGCGGGACTGTCATATGAGGAGAGATTGAAAAGACTAGGCTTGTATTCACTGGAGTTTAGAAGGATGAGGGAGGGGGTGGATCTTATAGAAACATGTAAAATTATAAAAGGACTGGTCAAGCTAGATGCAGGAAAAATGTTCCCAATGTGGGGGCGAGTCCAGAACCAGGGGCCACAGTCTTAGAATGAAGGGGAGGCCATTTAAGACTGAGGTGAGAAAAAACGTTTTCACCCAGAGAGTTGAGAATTTGTGGAATTCCCTGCCACAGAGGGCAGTGGAGGCCAAGTCACTGGATGGATTTAAGAGAGAGTTAGATAGAGCTCTAGAGGCTAGTGGAGTCAAGGGGAGAAGGCAGGCACGGGTTATTGATAGGGGACGATCAGCCATGATCACAATGAATGGCGGTGCTGGCTAGAAGGGCCGAATGGCCTCCTCCTGCACCTATTTTCTATGTTTCTCTAGAAGGCACAAACTGACTGGGCTGAAGCCTCCAAGATTGAGGATGGCTGACAATTCGGCAAGAGTTGACGACTTGTTTGAGCAACTGGGCGGGGGGATGTGACGACTTCTACTCTTGCCCTTGCTCGGGGAAGGTGTAGGCATCTTGTCGGCATGCTGTGAGGAGGCGTGATGTATGTGTGGGAGGGGATGAAACACTAGGGTGTGTGGGCGGAGGAAGCGGAGGTCGGGTTAGCGAGTGTCGCACAGGAAATCCAGACCGTCGCACATACCGACGAGAGATAAGAGCCATAGAAACATAGAAAATAGGTGCAGGAGTAGAGGCCACTCGGCCCTTCGAGCCTGCACCGCCATTCAATATGATCATGGCTGATCATCCAACTCAGTATCCTGTACCTGCCTTCTCTCCATACCCCCTGATCCCTTTAGCCACAAGGGCCACATCTAACTCCCTCTTAAATATAGCCAATGAACTGTGGCCTCAACTACCTTCTGTGGCAGAGAATTCCAGAGATTCACCACTCTCTGTGTGAAAAAAAATAATCTCATCTCGGTCCTAAAAGATTTCCCCCTTATCCTTTATGTCTCTATAGACCGTCCTCTTTGTCGACAAAGCCCTCAATGGGCTTGTCTTGCCCCCACCTACATTAAAAGTCTTCTCACCCACCACTCCACCTCCAGGTCCCTCAGATCGGCCGACTTGGGGCTGCTGAATATCCCGCGGTCTAGGCATAAGCTCAAGGGCGACCGACCGCGCCTTTGCGGTTGCAGCTCCTAGACTGTGGAACAGCAGCATCCCCCTTTCCCATCAGAACTGCCCCCTCCATCGACTCCTTTAAGTCAAGACTAAAGACTTATCTATACTCCCAAGCCTTTCCTGACGTCCACTGAGCGAGGGCTACATGTATATATGTATGTAGTTTGTTTGGTTATAATATTCTTATAACAAATGTAAAGCACTTTGGCCAACGAGAGTTGTTTTTTTAAATGTGCTATAAAAATATATGTGACTTGACTTGACACTGTGACCCCTTGTCCTGGACTTCCCCAACATCGGGAACAATCTTCCTGCATCTAGCCTGTCCAACCCCTTAAGAATTTTGTACAAGATCCCCCCTCAATCTTCTAAATTCTAGCGAGTGAAAGCCGAGTCTATCCAGTCTATCTAGAAACTAAAGCAGCTCCACCGACATTTTGTTCACCCTTGGTCTTGGACGGGGTGGTCGATGCCCAGCGAATGTAATCAAATAACTCATTGCTTCACCTGTTCACGTTTGCAGGGGCCCAGAGATAAGATTACACCGATGTACAGGCTCTTGATTAGTACTGGGGTCGAAGCTGACAGAGAGAATGGGGTTGAGTGGGAGAGATAGATCAGCCATGATTGAATGGCCGAGTGGACTTGATGGGCCGAATGGCCTAATTCTGCTCCTATCACTTATGAACATCGACTTATGATTCACCTCTGCCCCACTGAGGAGATCGGACTTTGTCCTTGGAAGGGATGCACTGGCAATGTTAAGAACTACATTGTGTATGCTGGAGTAACTCAGCGGGACAGGCAGCATCTCTGGAGAGACGTCTCTGGGTGACGTTTCGAGCCGAGACCCTTCTTCTCCATTCTGTGCTCTACCTATTCTACTTGGGCCCAATGGCCTAATTCTGCTCCTATGACTTCACAAGTTCACGATTCATAGGAGCAGAATCGGACCATTCGGCCCATCGAGTCCACTCCATTCAAACATGGCTGATCTCCCTGTAATGTATGTGCCAGGAATCTAACTGTAATAATAATAATAATAATAAATTTTATTTATGGGCGCCTTTCAAGAATCTCAAGGACACCTTACAAAAATTTAGCAGGTAGAGGAAAAACATTTAAGGGGAATGAAATAAATAGTAGAGACATGACTAGTACACAAAGTAAAGACAGAATTCAATTCAAAACACAATATGAGGCAATTAATGCACAGATGAAAAGGGAGGGGGACGTGGGGCTAAGGATAGGCAGAGGTGAAGAGATGGGTCTTGAGGCGGGACTGGAAGATGGTGAGGGACATGGAATTGCGGATCAGTTGGGGGAGGGAGTTCCAGAGCCTGGGAGCTGCCCTGGAGAAGGCTCTGTCCCCAAAACTGCGGAGGTTGGACTTGTGGATGGAGAGGAGACCGGCTGATGTGGATCTGAGGGACCATGAGGGTTGGTAGGGGGAGAGGAGGTCAGTGAGATATGGGGGGGCCAGATGGTGGAGGGCTTTGTAGGTGAGGATCAGGATTTTGTAGGTGATCCGGTGGGAGATGGGAAGCCAGTGAAGTTGTTTGAGGACTGGAGTGATGTGATGAATGAGGCGAATGAGTTCTGTTCCCGACATGCACACGTCTTGCTTGTACATTTGTATATGGCATGGTGGTGCAGCGGGTAGAGCTGCTGCCTCAGAAATCCGCTGCGCCAGAAATCCGCCTTCGAGCCTGACTACGGGGGCGCTGCCTGTACGGAGTTTGCAAGTTCTCTCCGTGACCTGTGTGGGTTTTCTCCGGGTGCTTCGGTTTCCTCCCACACTCCAAAGGCGTGCGGGTTTGTAGGTTAATTGGCTTCAGTAAAATTGCAAATTGTCCCTATTGCTCGTATACAGGTGACCGCTGGTCGGCGTGGACTCGGTGGGACTCAGTGGGTCTTAGAATAAAGGGGAGGTCATTTAAGACTGAGGTGAGAAAAAACTTTTTCACCCAGAGAGTTGTGAATTTGTGGAATTCCCTGCCACAGAGGGCAGTGGAGGCCAATTCACTGGGTGGATTTAAGAGAGAGTTAGATAGAGCTCTAGGGGCTAGTGGAGTCAAGGGATATGGGGAGAAGGCAGGCACGGGTTATTGATAGGGGACGATCAGCCATGATCACAATGAATGGCGGTGCTGGCTCGAAGGGCCGAGTGGCCTCCTCCTGCATCTAATTTCTATGTTTCTATGCAAGGGCCTGTTTCCGAGCTGTATCTGCAAACTAAACTAAACTAAATGGGACAGATGAAGGGCCAGTCAGTGCCAGAGATGACACTAAATGTGTCATGTGTGTGAATGTGTGTAAATGTGTGTGAGTGATTGGTGGTGGTCGGAGGGGCAGTAGGCGCAGATTGGCAGCCACGCTTCCGTCAGTCTGCCCCAGGGCAGCTGTGGCTACAGAAGTAGCTTACCACCACCGAGTGTGACTGAGGAGTGAATGAATAATGCGATGTAAAGCGCCTTGAGTATTAGAAAGGCGCTATATAAATCCCATCCATTATTATTCTTAATAGGCTGCATTCAAGGTAATTGTTGGCTTCCAGGAAGTGAGCGTGAAGTCGCTAACTCCTGTGGTCCAGGCCACAGACGTTGACTATGTGATATTTAAAACTACTCACGCAATAATTGAAAATAAACTAGAATAATGAAACAAGGGTGGAAAGGTGCTAGAAATGCTCATCGGGTGGGGGGGGGGTGTGATAGAGGGAGAGAGAGAACAGTCGATGCCTCAAGTCAGTGACCTGCGGGGATTTTCTCCGCGATCTTCGGTTTCCTCCCACGCTCCAAAGACCTACGGGTTTGTAGGTTAATTGGCTTGGTGAAACTGTAAATTGTCCCCAGGAGATGTACGGTCGTGTTAGTGTGCGGGGGGATCGCTGGTCGGTGCGGACTGGGTGGGGCCGAAGGGCCAATTTCCGCGCTGTATTTCTAAACTAAACTAAACTAATCTAAACGATACCTTCTATTTCTTTGAAAGAAGGGTTTCGGCCCGAAACGTCGCCTATTTCCTTCGCTCCATAGATGCTGCTGCACCCGCTGAGTTTCCCCAGCAATTTTGTGTACCTTCCTTCTATTTCTTTGGCAGGCTGGCTGAGAGGGGACCTGATGGCCGGCACGGTGGCGCAGCGGGTAGAGCTGCTGCCTCCCACCGCCTGAGACCCGGGTTCCATCCCGACTACGGTTGCTGTCTGTACGGAGTTTGCACACTCTCCCCGTGACCTGCGTGGGTTTTCTCCGGGTGCTCCGGTTTCCCTCCCCACACTCCCAAGATGTGCAGGTTTGTAGGTTAGTTGGCATTGGTAAAGGTGTACCTTGTCCCTAGTGTGTGTGGCATAGAACTAGTGTACGGATGATCGCTGGACGGCACGGACTCTGTGGGCCGAAGGGCCAGTTTCTATCCTGTATCTCTAAACTAAACTAAACTAAATTAAACTAAACACCCACTGAGTAAAAATGATATATTTTTTCAAGGAATAAGGGTCCTGATCCGGAGTGTCACCAATCCACGGCCTCCAGAGATGCTGCCCGAGTTACCCGCTGAGTTACTCCAGCACTTTGAGTTCTGCAACATAAAAATAAAATGCCTCTAGCACCCCCGGCAACACATTCCAGCACCCACCACACTCTGTGTAAACTTTGTCCATCTCACCGTAAAAAGCCAACCACTCTAGCCTTTCATTCAAATTTAGTTTAGTTTAAAGATACAGCGCGGAAACAGGCCCTTCGGCCCACCGAGTCCGCGCCGACCAGCCATCCCCGCACACTGACGCTATCCGACACACCCTGGGGACAATATACAAATTTATCAAAGCCGGATTAACCTACAAACCTGCACCTCTTTGGAGTGTGGGAGGAAACCGGAGCACCCGGAGAAAACCCACGCAGGTCACGGGGGGGGGAGAACGTACAAACTCCGTAGAGGCAAACGCCCGTGGCCAGGATCGAACCGGCCACCGTGCCGCCCTTGCTTGTGTGTGGGACAGTGCTGGTGTACGGGGTGATCGCTGGTCGGCGCGGGAACGAAGGGCCTGTTTCCGCGCTGTACCCCTGAATCTAATCGTATCCCGTGCAAGATCGCACCCTCTGCAGCTTTTACTTCTTGAGCTAGAGACGTCGGTGAATTCCAATGAATGTGACCAAATTTAAAATGTGGTTTTGATGCTCCCACCCTCTTGGTTGTCATTAGAAAGCATTGACGAACAGGGTTTGTGGGCGTCAGCCGGTGGTGTTGCCTCACGTGGATAGGGCTATTTATGTTGTACACAGCAGATCGACAATGTAGATTAAAAACCTACACTGCGTATGCTCATTCATTTCTCCGCACAAATTCAACATATTGTGTGGATATGTCAAAGATTCAAGATTCAAGAGAGTTTATTGTCATGTGTCCCAGATAGGACAATGAAATTCTTGCTTTGCTTCAGCACAACAGAATATAGTAGGCATGAATACAGAACAGATCAGTGTGTCCATATACCATTGTATAAATATATACACACATGAATAAATAAACTGATAAAGTGCAAATAAACAGATAATGGGCTATTAATGTTCAGAGTTTTGTTTGAGTTGAGTTCAATAGCCTGATGGCTGTGGGGAAGTAACTATTTCTGAACCTGGATGTTGCAGTCTTCAGGCTCCTGTACCTTCTACCTGAAGGTAGCGGGGAGATGAGTGTGTGGCCAGGATGGTGTGGGTCCTTGATGATGCTGCCAGCCTTTTTGAGGCAGCTACTGCGATAGATCCCCTCGATGGTAGGGAGGTCAGAGCCGATGATGGACTGGGCAGTGTTTACTACTTTTTGTAGTGTTTTTCGCTCCTGGGCGCTCAAGTTGCCGAAGCAACTGGTCAGCATGCTCTGGGTTAGGATTTGACCGGTCAGCATCCAGTCAAAGCCTACTAACCTTTGACATATCCACAATGGGGAAAAGAGTCTGATTGTCCACCCTGTCTATTCATCCCATGGTTTTATACACTTCTGTCAGGGTCTTCCCTCAGCCTCTGACGCTCCAGAGAAAACAATCTGAGTCTCTCCCACCGCTCCTCGTAGCGAATCCCCTCTAATCCAGGCAACATTCTGGTAAAAAAACACCTTCTGCACCTTCTCCAAAGCCTCCACATTCTTCCTGTAATGGGGCACGCAATACTCCAAATGCTAATGAACCAATGTCCTATAAAGCTGCATTTTTATGACTTCCCTTCGATTGTTAAGGGCTTGGACACGCTAGAGGCAGGAAACATGTTCCCGATGTTGGGGGAGTCCAGAACCAGGGGTCACACAGTTTAAGAATAAGGGGTAAGCCATTTAGAATGGAGACGAGGAAACACTTTTTCTCACAGAGAGTGGTGAGTCTGTGGAATTCTCTGCCTCAGAGGGCGGTGGAGGCAGGTTCTCTGGATGCTTTCAAGAGAGAGCTAGATAGGGCTCTTAAAGATAACGGAATCAGGGGATATGGGGAGGAGGCAGGAACGGGGTACTGATTGGGGATGATCAGCCATGATCACATTGAATGGCGGTGCTGGCTCGAAGGGCCGAATGGCCTACTCCTGCACCTATTGTCTATTGTCTATTATCTTGTCCACACCAGCCAACATGTCCCAGCTACACTAGTCCCACCTGCCCGCGTATGGCCCATACCCCTCCAAACCTGTCCTATCCATGTACCTGTCCAAATGTTTCTTAAACCTTGCGACATTCCCTGCCTCAACTACCTCCTCCGGCAGCTCGTTGCATACACCCACCACCCTTTGTGCGGAGAAATCACCGCTCGGGTTCCTATTAAGTCCAAAACTAAATTAATAAATCGACACTCAGCGGGTGAGGCAGCATCTATGGAGCGAAGGAATAGGTGACGTTTCAGGTCGAGACCCTTCTGGAAACTCAGCGGGTGAGGCAGCATCTATGGAGCGAAGGAATAGGTGACGTTTCAGGTCGAGACCCTTCTGGAAACTCAGTGGGTGAGGCAGCATCTATGGAGCAAAGGAATAGGTGACGTTTCGGGTCGAGACCCTTCCGGGTCTCGACCCGAAACGTCACCTATTCCTTCGCTCCATAGATGCTGCCTCACCCGCTGAGTTTCTCCAGCATTTTTGTCTACCTTCGATTTTTCCAGCATCTGCAGTTCCTTCTTAAACATAAATAATACCTGTAACTTCTCATGAAACTCTGGGAGTTTCTTCCCAGAGGCCATTAAGACTGTAAACTCCTATCTCACCAGGGACTAACGTTACTGTGCCAACTCTCCTGTTGTGTGGTGTCTTTTTAAAATTGCTGTTTTTTTCCTTTTTCTTCCCTCCCTCCCACAAATATGTGATATGTTAATATTCTGTTTGAAGTTTGTTTGTTTGTCTTTTTGCACAAAGTCCGCGAGCATTGCCACTTTTCATTACACTGCACATCTCGTGTGTGTATGTGACGAATAGACTTGACTTGACTTCAACGCGATCACAGTTATTTTCAGAATAGGTCAGATTAACACCGATAGGATTGGTGACCCCGTTGAATCAGAATAATTCTTTCCTCCACCAGAATCGGTGTTAAATAAAGGGTGCTTTGTGAAGTTCCAGTCTATGGGAGCCAGCTCTGTAAGTGGTGAGGTAAGCAGTTGCCTTCATCTGGCACCTCGCTGCACTGAGGTGGAGATTGCGAGCAGTTGGCAGGTTGAAACATAGAAACATAGAAAATAAGTGTGCGTGCGTGTATGTATATGTGTGTGTGTGTGTGTGTGTGTGTGTGTGTGTGTGTGTGTGTGTGTGTGTGTGTGTGTGTGTGTGTGTGTGTGCGTGTATGTATATGTGTGTGTGTGTGTGTGTGTGTGTGTGTGCGTGTGTGTGTGTGTTTACATGTGTGTATATGTGTGTGTGTGTGTGTGTGTGGGTGTGTGTGTTTGCGTGTGTGTATATGTGTCTGTGTGTGTATATGTGTGTGTGTGTGTATATGTGTGTGTGTGTGTGTGTGTGTTTGCGTGTGTGTATATGTGTGTGTGTGTATGTGTATGTGTGTGTGTGTTTATGTGTGTGTGTGTTTGCGTGTGTGTATATGTGTGTGTGTGTGTGTGTGTGTGTGTGTGTGTTTGCGTGTGGCTGTGTGCGTGCGTGTGTGTATATGTGTGTGTGTGTGTGCGTGTGTGCGTGCGTGTGTGTATATGTGTATATGTGTGTGCGTGTGTGTTCGTGTGTGTGCGCATGTGTGCGTGCGCAAACGTGCGTGGGTGTGTGCGTGCGCGTGTGTGTGTATATGTGCGCGCGTATGTGTGTTAGAACATAGAACGTGTGTGAACGGGTGATCGATGGTCGGCATGCACTCGCTGGGCTGAAAGGACTGTGTCTATGCTGTATCTCTAAAGCAAAGACTCTTTTCTTGCCTCTAGTTCTCCCCCCCCCCCCCCCCCACCTACTTCCAGTCTGCAAAAGGGTCTGGACCAGAAACGTCACCTATTCCTTTTTTTCCAGAGATGCTGCCTGAGCCGCTGAGTTACTCCAGCACTCTGTGTCTATCTCCGTCCCCCCACGCATGGTTCTCAGTAAACGCCACCAACCACTTGCCCCACCTTCCTGGCCACGATGTACCAACACATGAGAAACTCAGCCATTTCCACACAACTTCCTTCTGTAATCTATGAGCTGATTTAGCAATCCACTGCAGATGGAGCAGATTGCAAATGTGAACCTTAAGCAGCCGTCGTCTTGCTCCAAGTCTGAAGCGCGCGGCCTTGAACCAGCTGGGACCGCAAATAGAAATTGGAAGATAGACACAAAACGCTGGAGTAACTCAGCGGGACAGGCAACATCGCTGGAGAGAAGGAACGGGTGACGTTTCGGGTCGAGACCCTTCTTCTCTCCAGAGTTGCTGCCTGTCCCGCTGAGTTACTCCAGCATTTTTGTTTTTGTGTCTATCTTCGATTCAAACCAGCATCTGCAGTTCCTCCCTACATATAAAACATTCAACAGTACATTGCAGGAATAGGCCCTACCGTACACCATGCCTGTGCCAAATATTAATGCCAACTTGGGTGGGTGACGTTTCGGGTAGAGACCCTTTTTCAGATGTCTCGACTCGTAACGCCACCCATTCCTTCTCTCCAGAGATGCTGCCTGTCCCGCTGAGTTACTCCAGCATTTTGTGTCTATCTTCAGTTTAAGCACACCTGGAGTATAGTGTGCAGTTTTGGTCCCCTAATTTGAGGAAGGATATTCTTGCTATTGAGGGAGTGCAGCATAGGTTTACTAGGTTAATTCCCAGGATGGCGGGACTGTGATATGTTGATAGAATGGAGCGGCTGGGCTTGTACACTCTGGAGTTTAGAAGGATGAGAGGGTTTCTTATTGAAACATATAAGATTATTAAGGGTTTGGACACACTAGAGGCAGGAAACATGTTCCCGATGTTGGCGGAGTCCAGAACCCAGGGCCACAGTTTAAGAATAAGGAGTAAGCCATTTAGAACGGAGATGAGGAAAAAATAATTCACACAGAGGGTTGTGAATCTGTGGAATTCTTTGCCTCAGAGGGCGGTGGAGGCCAATTCTCTATTCCATGGAGCGCAGGAGGATGAGGGGTGATCTTAGAGAGGTGTACAAAATCATGAGAGGAATAGATCGGGTAGATGCACAGTCTTTTACCCAGATCGGGGAATCGAGGACCAGAGGACATAGGTTCAAAGTGAAGGGGAAAAGATTTAATAGGAATCCGAGGGGTAACTTTTTCACACAGAGGGTGGCGGGTGTATGGAACGAGCTGCCAGAGGAGGTAGTTGAGGCTGGGACTATCCCATCGTTTAAGAAACAGTTGGACAGGTACATGAGGAAGGAATTTGAGTATATAGTTATGTGCGTGCGTGCCCGTGTGTGTGTGTGTTTGCGTGCGCGCGTGTGTATGTATGCGTGCGTGTGTGTGTGTATGTGTATGTGCACGTGTGTGTGTGTGAGTGTGCGTGCACAAACGTGCGTGCATGTGTGCGTGCGGGTGTGTGCGAGCGTGTGTGTATATGCGTGCGTATGTGTGTTGGAACATAGAACTAGTGTGAAGGGGTGATCGATGGTCGGCGTGAACTCGGTGAAAGGTTTGGAGGGTTATGGACCAAACGCTGGCAGGTGGGACTAGTGTAGCTGGGACATTGTTGGCCGGCGTGGGTGAGTTGGGCCGAAGGGCCTGCTTCCACACTGTATCACTCTATGACTCTATGACAGTGAGGGGAAAGGTCTCTTCCCCAACACAAGAAGTTTGTTTCATGATGTTTTGAACCGGGGTCTCTGGCACTGCGAGGCAGCAACTCTACCGATGCACCACCGAGCCACCCTACAAGTTGTCATCCTTAAGGTTCGACCTATCTTGTGCTTTCCACTATTTACTTTCTGCTTCTCGTTTTTCAGAGAACAACTGGCTGGACTCACCAGCTGGGAGCGTGTATTGCCCAACGCTGTATCTATCCTGCCAGCATGCCATCAGCTCGCTGTTCCTTCCCTTCAGCTTCGGGCTTCCTGTGAAGAGTGAGACAGTCAGAACACAGAACATTCGGGGCAGTCACGGTGGCGCAGCGGTAGAGTTGCTGCCTCACAGGGCCAGGGACCCCGTGTTCGATCCTGAATACGGGCGCTGTCTGTCCGGGGTTTGTACGTTCTCCCCGTGACCACGTGGGTTTTCTCCGGGTGACAATAGACAATAGACAATAGACAATAGGTGCAGGAGGAGGCCATTCGGCCCTTCGAGCCAGCACCGCCATTCAATGTGATCATGGCTGATCATCCCCAATCAGTACCCCGTTCCTGCCTTCTCCCCATATACCCCTGACTCCGCTATCTTTAAGAGCCCTATCTAGCTTTCTCTTGAAAGTATCCAGAGAACCGGCCTCCACTGCCCTCTGAGGCAGACAATTCCACAGACTCACCACTCTCTGTGAGAAAAAGTGTTTCCTCGTCTCCGTTCTAAATGGCTTACCCCTTATTCTTAAACTGTGGCCCCTGGTTCTGGACTCCCCCAACATCGGGAACATGTTTCCTGCCTCTAGCGTGTCCAAGCCCTTAACAATCTTATATGTTTCAATGAGATACCCTCTCATCCTTCTAAACTCCAGAGTGTACAAGCCCAGCTGCTCCATTCTAGATGTAACTAGTAGAGTGGATAAGGGAGAACCAGTGGATGTGTTATATCTGGACTTTCAGAAGTCTTTCGACAAGTCCCACATAAGAGATTAGTATACAAACTTAAAGCACACAATATTGGGGGTTCAGTATTGATGTGGATAGAGAACTGCCTGGCAAACAGGAAGCAAAGAGTAGGAGTAAACGGGAAGGTAGACAAAAATGCTGTAGAAACTCAGCGGGTGCAGCAGCATCTATGGAGCGAAGGAAATAGGTGACGTTTCGGGCCGAAACCCTTCTTCAGACTGAAGAAGTCTGAGTAAACGGGTCCTTTTGGAGTAAACGGGTCCTTTTCACAATGGCAGGCAGTGACTAGTGGGGTACCGCAAGGTTCAGTGCTGGGACCCCAGCTATTTACGATATATATTAATGATTTGGACGAGGGAATTGAATGCAACATCTCCAAGTTTGCGGATGACACGAAGCTGGGGGGCAGTGTTAGCTGTGAGGAGGATGCTAGGAGGCTGCAAGGTGACTTGGATAGGCTGGGTGAGTGGGCAAATGCATGGCAGATGCAGTATAATGTGGATAAATGTGAGGTTATCCACTTTGGTGACAAAAACAGGAAAGTAGACTATTATCTGAATGGTGGCCGATTAGGAAAGGGGGAGATGCAACAAGACCTGGATGTCATGGTACACCAGTCATTAAAAGTAGGCATGCAGGTGCAGCAGGCAGTGAAGAAGGCGAATGGTATGTTAGCATTCATAGCAAAAGGATTTGAGTATAGGAGCAGGGAGGTTCTACTGCAGTTGTATAGGGTCTTGGTGAGACCACACCTGGAGTATTGCGTACAGTTTTGGTCTCCTAATCTGAGGAAAGACATTCTTGCCATAGAGGGAGTACAGAGAAGGTCCACCAGACTGATTCCTGGGATGGCAGGACTTTCATATGAAGAAAGACTGGATAGACTCGGTTTGTACTCGCTAGAATTTAGAAGATTGAGAGGGGATCTTATAGAAACTTACAAAATTCTTAAGGGGTTGGACAGGCTAGATGCAGGAAGATTGTTTCCGATGTTGGGGAAGTCCAGAACAAGAGGTCACAGTTTAAGGATAAGGGGGAAATCTTTTAGGACTGAGATGAGGAAAACATTTTTCACACAGAGAGTGGTGAATCTCTGGAATTCTCTGCCACAGAAGGTAGTTGAGGCCCGTTCATTGGCTATATTTAAGAGGGAGTTAGATGTGGCCCTTGTGGCTAAAGGGACCAGGGGGTATGGAGAGAAGGCAGGTACATGATACTGAGTTGGATGACGGGCATGATCATATTGAATGGCGGTGCAGGCTCGAAGGGCCGAATGGCCTACTCCTGCACTTATTTTCTATGTTTCTATGTTTCTATTCTCTCAACATATGACAGTCCCACCATCCTGGGAATTAACCTTGTAAACCTACGCTGCACTCCCTCAATAGCAAGAATGCCCTTCCTCAAATTAGGGGACCAAAACTGCACACAATACTCCAGGTGTGGTCTCACTAGGGCTCTGTACAACTGCAGGAGGACCTCGTTGCCTCTGTCTCCTCCCACATCCCAAAGACGTTTGTAGGTTGAAGTTAGACATAAAAATGCTGGAGTAACTCAGCGGGACAGGCAGCATCTCTGGAGAGAAAGAATGGGTGACGTTTCAGTCTGTAAGAAGGGTCTCGACCTGAAACGTCACCCATTCCTTCTCTCCAGAGATGCTGCCTGACCCGCTGAGTTACTCCAGCATTTTGTGTCTGTCTTCGATTTAAACCAGCATCTGCAGTTCTTTCCCAAGTAGACAAAAATGCTGGAGAAACTCAGCGGGTGAGGCAGCATCTCTGGAGAGAAGGAAGAGGTGACGTTTTGGGTCGAGACCCTTCTTCAGACTGAAATTCTCCTCCGGCAGCTCGTTGCGTACACTCACCATCCTTTGTGTGAAGAAATTACCCCTTGGGTTCCTATTAAATCTAAAACAAATCTAATAAGTCTCCACTCAGCGGGTGAGGCAGCATCTATGGTGACGTTTCGTCCTGAGTTTCCCCAGCATTTTTGTCTCCCTTCGATTTTTCCAGCACTGCAGTTCTTTCTTTAGCAGTTCTTTCCTACACAGGTTTGCAGGTTAATTGGCTTCGGTAAAATTGTCCCCTTGACCAAGAGGAACAGGAAGTGGCAGTGTGTTGCTGGTGAAAGAGAAGATTTGCACAATATTGAGGAAGGATATTAGCATGGATGATATAGCGTTTGTGTGCAGAGAGTTTAGTTTAGTTTAGTTCAGAGATACAGCACGGAAACGGGACCTTCGGCCCACCGAGCCCGCGCCGACCAGCGATCCCCGCACGCTAACACTATCCTACACGCACCAGGGACAATTGACAATTTTACCCATATCAATTAACTTACAAACATGTACGTCTGTGGAATGTGGGAGGAAACCGGAGCACCCGGAGAAAATCATGGGGAGCATGTACAAGCTCCGTACAGACAGCACCCGTGGTCGGGATCGAACCCGGGTCTCTGGCGCTGTGCGGCAGCAGCTCTACCCGCTGCGCCACCATGCCGCACACAGCCCTACTGTGCTCCCCAGAGCTAAGATATAAAGAATAAAGACAGATGGCACAATGGGCTAAGTGTTCGGCTGGCAACCGGAAGGTAGCCGGTTCGAATCCCGCTTGGAGTGCATACTGTCGTTGTGTCCTTGGGCAAGACACTTCACCCACCTTTGCCTGTGTGTGTCCTTGGGCAAGACACTTCACCCACCTTTGCCTGTGTGTGTGGATGTAATTATGTGAAGCACTTTGGGGTCAATGCAAGTTGACTAAAAATGTGCTATATAAATAAAGAAATTTAATTTAATTTAATTTAAGTAAGTAAGTAAGTAAGTAAGTTTATTGGCCAAGTATTCACATACAAGGAATTTGCCTTGGTGCTCCGCCCACAAGTAACAACATGACATACAGTGACAGTTACGAATGACTCAGAAAACACTAAACATTAATAATAACAAAACATTAATGATAAAACACCATTGATCAAGCATGTGAACCAACAAAATCCAGTCAGAGAGCTGGAATAAGGACATCTAATAATTAAACCAAAATGCTGGAGTGACTCAGCGGGACAGGCAGCATCTCTGGAGAGAAGGAATGGATGACCTTTTGGGTCGAGGCCCTTCTTCAGACTGATGTCAGGGGAATGCTGCCTGTCTCGCTGAGTTACGCCAGCATTTTTGTCTATCTTGGATTTAAGACAACATCTGCAGTTCCTTCCTACATATCAAACATAAGCACTGGGCTACATGATGCCTGCGCCAAATATTGATGCCAACTTTAACTCACCTGTACCTGGTCCATATCCTTCAATACCTGTTCATGCACCTGTCTATATGACCGTTGCTGTTGTATTTTCTACCCTTCCCTTGGCCATGCGTTCCACGCACCCACCACTCGCTATGTAAAAAAACTTGCCCCTGCATATTCCCTCGAAACTTAAAACTTAAAGGGAAGTTGCTGCCTCACAGCGCCGGGGACCCGGGTTCGATCCCGATTACGGAGTTTGTACGTTCTCCCCGTGACCTGCGTGGGTTTTCTCCGAGATCTTCAGTTTCCTCCCACGCACCAAAGTCGTAAAGGTTTGTAGGTCCATTGGCTTGGTGTAAATGTAAAGATTGTCCCTGGTGGGTGTGGGATAGTGTTGGTGTGCGGGGATCACTGGTCGGCGTGGAACCGGTGGGCCAAAGGGCCTGTTTCCGGCCGTATCTCTAAACTAAATCTCTAAACTAAACTAAATCTTTAAAACCTGCCCTGCAAATTTCCTTTAAACTTTCCCCCTCGCATCTGAAAACTGTTATCAACTACTTAACATTACCACTCATAGAAACATAGAAAATAGGTGCAGGAGGAGGCCATTCGGCCCTGCGAGCCAGCACCGGCATTCATTGCGATCATGGCTGATCGTCCCCAATCAATAACCCGTGCCTGCCTTCTCCCCATATCCCTTGATTCAACTAGCCCCTCGAGCTCTATCTAACTCTCTCTTAAATCCATCCAGTGATTTGGCCTCCACTGCCCTCTGTGGCAGGCAATTCCATAAATTCACAACCCTCTGGGTGAAAAAGTTTTTTTCTCACCTCAGTCTTAAATGGCCTCCCCTTTATTCTAAGACTGTGGCCCCTGGTTCTGGACTCACCCAACATTGGGAACATTCTTCCTGCATCTAGCCTGTCCAGTCCATTTATAATTTTATATGTTTCTATAAACATATAAAAACATATAAACATATGTTAAATTCGTGGGAAAAAAAGGCTGATTGCCTGCCCTATCTATGCCTGTCATAGTTTTATCTACTTCTATCAGGTCTTAGAATAAAGGGGAGGTCATTTAAGACTGAGGTGAGAAAAAAGCTTTTTCACCCAGAGAGTTGTGAATTTGTGGAATTCCCTGCCACAGAGGGCAGTGGAGGCCAAGTCACTGGATGGATTTAAGAGAGAGTTAGATAGAGCTCTAGGGGCTAGTGGAGTCAAGGGATATGGGGAGAAGGCAGGCACGGGTTATTGATAGGGGACGATCAGCCATAATCACAATGAATGGCGGTGCTGGCTCGAAGGGCCGAATGGCCTCCTCCTGCACCTATTTTCTATGTTTCTATGTCTCTGCTTCTACTCAACCTCTGATACTCCAGAGTGAACAGTGCAAGTTGCTCTCAACTCTTCTGAGATCTAACATGACTTAATTCTGGTGAACCTCTTCAGCATCCTCTCCATAGCCTCCACATCCTTCCTGTAATGGGTGCGACCAAAACTGCACGCAAATATCGACATGTGGCCTATTTATCTCTTTAGAAAACTGCAACACGACCTCCTAAAGGGCCTGTCCCACTTACGCGACTTTTTTGGATAGATCGTTTAGATAGATCGTTACAGGTCGCCGAAAATGTTCAACATGGTGAAAATCCAGCGGTGACCAGAACAAGGTACGACGAATCTTTGGGCGACTACTCACGACCGTACAGGCTTCACCCCTGCGCGACATGTCGCCTGTACGGTTGTGAGTCGTCTCCTCAGTCGCCCAAAGGGTCGTAGCGTCTTTCTGGTCGCCGCTGGATTTTCAACATGTTGAAAATTCTCACCGACCTGCAACGACCTATGACGGGTGCCGGCAGCCGCCGAAAAAGTCGCGTAAGTGGGACAGGCCGGTAACTCTTCCACCGGTGACGGCAAGCCTACCTATCGCCTTCTCTCCCACCCTGCCTGCTCCAGGGGGCTGTGTACATGCGCCCCAAGTTCCCACCGTAACTCAGAGACACAAGAGACAAAGTGCTGGGCCAATTCAGACCACGTTTCGGGTTGGAACCCCCTCATCAGAGGTGGCTCGGGCAGCATCTGGAGCTGGAGAAAACTCATGGGCAGCGGTCTTTATGGTCTTTATTCTTTGGAGCGCAGAAGGTTAAGGGGGGAATTGATAGAGGTCTTTAAAATGATGAGAGGGATAGACAGAGTTGACGTGGATAAGCTTTTCCATTGAGAGTAGGGAAGATTCAAACAAGAGGACATGATTTGAGAATTAAGGGACACAAGTTTAGGGGTAACATGAGGGGGAACTTCTTTACTCAGAGAGTGGTAGCTGTGTGGAATGAGCTTCCAGTGGAAGTGGTGGAGGCAGGTTCGATTTGATCATTTAAAAATAAATTGGATAGGTATATGGACGGGAAAGGAATGGAGGGTTATGGTCTGAGTGCAGGTAGATGGGACTAGGTGAGAGGAAGTGTTCGGTACGGACTTGTAGGGCCGAGATGGCCTGTTTCCGTGCTGTAATTGTTATATGGTTATATGGTGGAGTTGCTGCCTCACAGCGCCAGAGACCCGGGTTCGATCCCGACCTCGGGTGCTGTCTCCACGGAGTTCGCGCGTTCTCCCCGTGACCTGCGTGGGTTTTTCTCCGGGTGCTCGGGTTTCGTGGGGGTTTGTAGGTTAATCGGCCCTCTGTAAATTGTCCGTGATGTGTCGGGAGTGGATGAGAAAGTGGGATAACATGGAACATGTTTCTCAACATCTGTAGCGTATTCTGTGTATCGAGGGGGGAAGTTTAAAGGAGATGTACGGGGCAAGTTTTTTTCACGCAGAGGGTGGTGGGTGCCCGGAACGCGCTGCCAGGGGTGGTGGTGGAGGCAGATACGATGGCGTAGTTCGAGGCACTAGATAATAATGGGCAGGGCGGGGGGGAGGGGATTATGGATCACGTGTAGGTAGAAGGGATTAGTTTAATTTAGTTTAGTTTAGTTTAGAGATACAGCATGGAAACAGGCCGTTCGGCCCACCGAGTCCGTGCCGACCAGCGATCCCCGCACACTAACACTATCCTACACACACTAAGGACAATTTTTACATTTACCAAGCCAATTAAACGTACAAACCTGTACGTCTTTGGAGTGTGGGAGGAAACCGGAGATCTCGGAGAAAACCCACGCAGGTCACGGGGAGAACGTGCAAACTCCGTGCAGACAGCAACCCGGGTCTCTGGCGCTGTGAGGTCGGCAACTCCACCCGACCACAGAACGCACATGAGATCCTTTTACCCTGTGGCTATCAAACTGCACAACTCCACTCCCTTCTGTCGTGGGTCGACTGACTCCCCACCCCCCCCCCCCCCACTCCCAATCTTTGCACATCCACAATCCTGGAGTTTCCACCCCTCACTTTAATTTCATGTATCTCGGTGTGTGTTTCATGACTTTTTGTCGACCGATTCCCCTGCTGGGATAAATAAAGTTCTCTCGGATCTGCGCCACTGGGCTCAGAGCTGTTCACAAACCAGGCTGTGTGTCTTGAGGCTGAAGATTCAATGGAATGCTAGCCCAAGATGGAGGGGCTGAGTGGCCTCCTCCCACTGTCCTCTCTCCTGTCTTCTTATTTGTGGAATTCCCTGCCACAGAGGGCAGTGGAGGCCAAGTCACTGGATGGATTTAAGAGAGAGTTAGATAGAGCTCTAGGGGCCAGTGGAGTCAAGGGGTATGGGGAGAAGGCAGGCACGGGTTATTGATTGGGGATGATCAGCCATGATCACGATGAATGGCGGTGTTGGCTCGAAGGGCCGAATGGCCTCCTCCTGCACCTATTGTCTATGTTTCTATGTAACGTGCCAACCATGGCCTTTGGCAAGCCCATGGACACAGGTAATAAACACCTCAAGGTGTCCCCCTGGTGGCTTGCCCGAGCATCTGCGCCCACTGGAGCCGACATCTTCAGGTCATAATGTACCACCCACTGCATTGCTGGGTTGCATGCACCGTTGCAGCTAGCAATGCATCTAGTAAACAAATGACCTACAAAGGAAAGAAAATGGGTGCATGGCAGCTGCACCCCCAAGAAACAAGACATGAGGTCATAGCCTCAGAGTTAACCTCATGTTTCTCCGTGTTTCTCCAGCATTTTTGTCTATCTTCTGATTTTTCCAGCACCTGCAGTTCTTTCTTAACACACTTCTTCAAACTGAACTCCGCAGTCCTGACTTGAGACTTGACTCGACCCGACACGTCACCCATTCCTTCTCTCCAGAGTTGCTGCCCCTGTCCCGCTGAGTCACTCCAGTGTGTCTACCTTCGGTGTAAACCAGCATCTGCAGTTCCTTCCTCCCACGCTTGTTATATCATCTCTCTCTTCCTTCTGTGGTGCAAGCCCTTTCTAACAGTGACACAAAGTGTGAACATTGACATATGTAACCAGTTTCTATTCTTCTCCCCCTTGCTGCGGCTGTGGGGGGGGGTGAGAATCACATCGGTGCTGCCTCCGTTTTGTCTGTGTCTCCATTGAGAAACTGAAACTCCAATTAATTACTTTCTTTCTGACTTCACCGAGCGCTAATGAAGCCCACAGTTGCTGCTCTTGTTTTAGAAGGTGCTGCTTCATGTGCGAATGGGAAGTGGCACCAAACAGAGTCGCGGTGGCGCAGCGGTAGAGTTGCTGCCTCACAGCGCCAGAGACCCAGGTTCCATCCTGACTCCTGGTGCTGTCTGTACGGAGTTTGTACGTTCTCCCCGTGACCCGCATGGGTTTCCTCCGGGTGCTCCGGTTTCATCCCACACTCCAAAGACAAACAGGTTTGTAGGTTAATTGGCTTTGGTATATATGTAAATTGTCCCTAATGTGTGTGGGATAGTGTTAAGGGCCTGTCCCACTTACGCGACCTTTACAGGCAACTGCCGGCACCCGTGACAGGTCGCCGAAATCATCAACATGTTGAAAATTCAGCGGCGACCACATATATGCTTCGACTCTTTGGAGACCTCTCACGACCATAGGAGACCTCTCACAACCATAGGAGACCTCTCACGACCATACTGGCAGTATAGTCCTGAGAGGTCTCCTATGGTCCTGAGAGGTCTCCAATGGTCCTGAGAGGTCTCCTATGGTCCTGAGAGGTCTCCTATGGTCCTGAGAGATCTTCAATGGTCCTGAGAGGTCTCCAATGGTCCTGAGAGGTCTCCAATGGTCCTGAGAGGTCTCAAATGGTCCTGAGAGGTCTCCAATGGTCCTGAGAGGTCTCCTATGGTCCTGAGAGGTCTCCAATGGTCCTGAGAGGTGTCCTATGGTCCTGAGATGTCTCCAAAGAGTCGTAGCGTCTTTCTGGTCGCCGCTGAATGTTCAACATGTTGAAAATTTCGGCGACCTAACACGGGTGCCGGCAGTCGCCTGTAAAATTCGCGTAAGTGGGACAGGCCCTTTAGTGTGCGGGGATCGCTGGTCGGTGCGGACCCGGTGGGCCAAAGGGCCTCTAAACTAAACTAAACTAAACTAAAGAAGGAACTGCAGATGTTTGGAATCTTGAGCAACACGGTGGCACAGCTGGTAGAGCCGCTGACTCACAGCTCCAGAGACCCAGCTTCGATCCTGACCTGACAAAAATGCTGGAGTAACTCAGCGGGTCAGGCAGCATCTCTGGATAGAAGGAACGGCCTTCTGCTTTTTCTACTGCTTTTTTTTTTTTAATTGCTGTTTGTTTCCCTTTTTCCTTCCGCCCACAATATTTAATATGAAAAAGAATATGTGATTCTGTTACATTCTGTTTGTAGTGTGTTTGTTTGTTTGCCTTTTTGCACAAAGTCCGCGAGCATTGCCACTTTTCATTTCACTCGTATGTGTATGTGACGAATAAACTTGACTTGACTTGACTTGGCCGATGTCCTGGGTCAAGACCCTTCTTCAGAGAGTTATGGGCCAAAAGCAGGCAAATGGGACTAACTTAGATGGGGCATCTTGGTCGGCAGGGACAACAAGTTGGGCCGAAGGGCCTGTTACCATGCTATATGACTCGACCACTTGATCCAAAGATAACCATGGTCCTTCTGAAGCAAATAACTGCGGATGCTCAAAATCTGAAACAACCCGCTGGAAATATTCAGCGGGTCAGTCAGCATCCGCGGGGGAGGGAAGCGGGGTTGACGTTAATCAGTTCATCAAATGAATCTCACTGCCTCGAAATGATCATGCATGCAAGTAGAACACTCTGGTGAATCGTTACATCTCCCTGCAGCCTAATGGATCTAGGATTTGTCTCAGTTCAAGGACATCACTCGGAGTTTCCCCCCTGAGAATTGCATTGACCACAGTATCATAACCCCAGATGACTTTGAGGTCAAACGAGCAAAATCCCTGAAATATGACAATCCCCTCCATTTGTAAAGAACATATGTCACTCAATTCTCCCACATCTTAATCGAGATTTTATTTGGTGAATTTGGCAGTACTCTGTTGCAGGGTAAGTCTCTCGAAACCCGTGCTAATTAAGCACTAATAATGAGTGCCACTGGCCTGAAGTTCAAGTTCATTAATTAGACTGTGGAATTTGGAGTTACAACGTGGAAACAGGCCCTTCAGCCCTCCGAGCCCAGGCTAACCAGCGATCACCCCGTACACTAGCTCAGTGAGTGAGGCAGCATCTATGGAGCGAAGGAATAGGTGACGTTTCGGGTCGAGACCCGGAAGGGTCTCGACCTGAAACGTCACCTATTCCTTCGCTCCATAGATGCTGCCTCACCCGCTGAGTTTCCAGAAGGGTCTCGACCCGAAACGTCACCTATTCCTTCGCTCCATAGATGCTGCCTCACCCGCTGAGTTTCCAGAAGGGTCTCGACCCGAAACGACACCTATTCCTTCGCTCCATAGATGCTGCCTCACCCGCTGAGTTTCCAGAAGGGTCTCGACCCGAGACGTCACCTATTCCTTCGCTCCATAGATGCTGCCTCACCCACTGAGTTCTTCCAGTTGACACACATAGAAACATAGAAAATAGGTGCAGGAGTAGGCCATTCGGCCCTTCGAGCCTGCACCGCCATTCAATATGATCATGGCTGATCATCCAACTCAGTATCCTGTACCTGCCTTCTCTCCATACCCCCTGATCCCCTTAGCCACAAGGGCCACATCTAACTCCCTCTTAAATATAGCCAATGAACTGTGGCCTCAACTACCTTCTGTGGCAGGGAGTTCCAGAGATTCACCACTCTCTGTGTGAAAAATGTTTTTCTCATCTCGGTCCTAAAGGATTTCCCCCTTATCCTTAAACTGTGACCCCTTGTCCTGGACTTCCCCAACATCGGGAACAATCTTCCTGCATCTAGCTTGTCCAACCCCGTAAGAATTTTAGGGACAATTACATTTTTCTTTTACCCAAGCCAATTAACCTACAAACCCGCACGTATTTGGAGTGTGGGAGGAAACCGAAGATCTCGGAAAAAACCCACGCAGGTCACGGGGAGAACGTACAAACTCCGTACGGACAGCGCCCATGGTCAGGATCGATCTCGGGTCCCTGGCGCTGCAAGGACTAGCTTTACCGCTGCACCACCTTGCAGCCCAAATGGCTAATTGCTTAATCGGCTTCGGTAAAGATTGTAAATTGTCCCTATTGTGTAGAATAGTGCAAGTATACGGGGTGATCGCTGGGCAGCGCGGACTTGGTGGGCCGAAGGGCCTGTTTCCGCACTGTATCTCTAAACTTCTAAACTCTAAACCTGCCATGTGCCTAGTGTCACTTTTTATGGACAATAGACAATAGACAATAGGTGCAGGAGTAGGCCATTCGGCCCTTCGAGCCAGCACCGACATTCACTGTGATCATGGCCGATCACCTCCAATCAGTACCCCGTTCCTGCCTTCTCCCCATATCCCCTGAATCTGCTATCTTTAAGAGCCCTATTTAGCTCTCTCTTGAAAGCATCCAGAGAACCTGCCTCCACCGCCCTCTGAGGCAGAGAATTCCACAGACTCTGTGAGAAAAAGTTTTTCCTCATCTCCGTTCTAAATGGCTTACTCCTTATTCTTAAACTGTGGCCCCTGGTTCTGGACTCCCCCAACATCGGGAACATGTTTCCTGCCTCTAGTGTGTCCAAACCCTTAATAATCTTGTATGTTTCAATGAGATCACCTCTCATCCTTCTAAACTCCAGAGTGTACAAGCCCAGCCGCTCCATTCTCTCCGCATGTGACAGTCCCGCCATCCCGGGAATTAACCTTGTACTGTCGACCCGAAACATCACCTATTCCTTCGCTCCATAGATGCTGCATCACCCACTGAGTTTCTCCAACACAATTCAATGTGATCATGGCTGATCATCCCCAATCTGTACCCCGGTTCCTGCCTTCTCCCCATATCCCCTGACTAGGCTATCTTTAAGAGCCCTATCTAGCTCTCTCTTGGAAGTTTTCATGCCTTTTTTTGGGGCTAATTTTGCAAATATTTCCGTAGAACAGTGATGGAGCACGCACGCTCCTCGACTCAGCTTATCGACGGAAAATGAAGCCTAGTTCTGAAGTAACAAAGGTGATCGGTTATTTGAGAAGTGGTCTAGAAAACTGCATGGAAAAACGCTTCAAAGTGTGGCACAGTACTGACACAGCTGGCCTACCTCGCGATGCTCAATGTGGTTTCATTTTCAAGCCTTCTCTACCCTTTCATACCGTGTGCCTATTGTTAAGGTCAGCGATTTCCTCTCATACCATAGAAGGTCAAATGATGCAATGTTTGAGCAACTGTGTGTTTAGGAAACAAGGCCACTCAGCCCATCGATTCTGTGCCGGCCGACGATCTCTCCGTACACCAGCACCATCCCGCACACACACGGGGGACAACTTATCGAAGCCAATTAACTCATAAAAGGAAGGTAGACAAAAATGCTGGAGAAATTCAGCGGGTGGGACAGCATCTATGGAGCGAAGGAAATAGGTGACGTTTCGGATCGAGACACTGGGAGACAAAAATGGTGGAGAAGCTCAGCGGGTGAGGCAGCAACTATGGAGCGAAGGACGTTTCGGGTCAAGACCCTTAAAGGTGAGGCAGCATCTATGGAGCAAAGGAATAGGTGACGTTTCAGGTCGAGACCCGGAAGGGTCTTGACCCGAAACGTCACCTATTCCTTCGCTCCATAGATGCTGCCTCACCCAATGAGTTCTTCCAGTTGACACAGAGAGAAACATAGAAAATAGGTGCAGGAGTAGGCCATTCGGCCCTTCGAGCCTGCACCGCCATTCAATATGATCATGGCTGATCATCCAACTCAGTATCCTGTAGCTGCCTTCTCTCCATATCCCCTGATCCCTTTAGCCACAAGGGCCACATCTAACTCCCTCTTAAATATAGCCAATGAACTGTGGCCTCAACTACCTTCTGTGGCAGAGAATTCCACAGATTCACCACTCTCTGTGTGAAAAATGTTTTTCTCATCTCGGTCCTAAAGGATTTCCCCTTTATCCTTAAACTGTGACCCCTTGTCTTGGACTTCCCCAACATCGGGAATAATCTTCCTGCATCTAGCCTGTCCAACCCCTTAAGAATTTTAGGGACAATTACATTTTTCTTTTACCGAAGCCAATTAACCTACAAACGTGTGGGAGTCGCCTATTCCTTCGCTCCATAGATGCTGCCTCACCCGCTGAGTTTCTCCAGCATTTTTGTCAACAGTAGAAGGGTCTCGACCCGAAACGTCACCTATTCCTTCCCTCTATAGATGCTGCCTCACCCGCTGAGTTTCTCCAGCATTTTTGTCTACCTTCGGTTTTTCCAGCATCTGCAGTTCTTTCTTAAACAAAGGACATCAAAGATGTCTCTGAAGGCAGATGTGGGAGGAAGGGCCATGTACCCTATTAGTAACACACGCTACAGTCTTTGTTAAGATGAACATGCTCGGAGCACCTGTTATGTAGGTCAAAGATACCGATCTCGCTGAAGGTGCCGAATTTGGCAAAAACTGTCGGTGAGTGCTTGGTCGAGGGTGTTATGACTGTTGCTAGGAATTACCTTACTCTGAAACTTTTTTTTGGAATGAATGATTTTTTTCCTCCACTCACCCCAGAAAACCATTTGCTCCGAAATTGTTGGATAGATATGTTCTAGGTTTAAGTTTAGGTTTCGTTTATTGTCAGGTGGACCGAGGTACAGTGAAAAGCTTTGCCATCCAATAGATGAGGCGATACTATACAATTAAAAAAAATTTTTAATTCTTTTTTTCAAATCTTGTTTCTCTGGGTGCCTAAATTTTTAGCAAATTAACTTATTACATCGGATGGAAGCTGCATGTTTGTGCAATGACAATAAAATATATTATTATATTATTATTACATGAATACAATCAAGTCAAACTGGAGTATGGGGTGGGAAGATTGCAACCTTCATGTGGTCCGCCCTGTTTTGACCAATGCAATCAACCCGGCGTGCACAATCAAATAAGATCAAATAGAACAAGTTGTCCGACAAATTTAGGCTGTGCACGCCATACGTGGGGAAGATACAGAGTGCAGAATATAGTTCTCAGCATCGTAGCGCATCAGTTCCAGAGACAAAGTCCAATGTCTGCAATGGGGTAGAGGTGAATCGGACAGTACCCTAGCTTATGGAAGGACCGTTCAATAGGCATAGAAACATAGAAAACAGGAGTAGGCCATTCGGCCCTTCGAGCCTGCACCGCCATTCAATATGATCATGGCTGATCATCCAACTCAGTATCCTGTACCTGCCTTCTCTCCATACCCCCTGATCCCTTTAGCCACAAGGGCCACATCTAACTCCCTCTTAAATATAGCCAATGAACTGGCCTCAACTACCTTCTGTGGCAGAGAGTTCCAGAGATTCACCACTCTCTGTGTGAAAAAAAAAATTCTCATCTCGGTCTTAAAGAATTTCCCCTTTATCATTAAACTGTGACCCCTTGTCCTGGACGTCCCCAACATCGGGAACAATCTTCCTGCATCTAGCCTGTCCAACCCCTGAAGAATTTTGTAAGTTTAGACAATAGACAATAGGTGCAGGAGTTGGCCATTCGGCCCTTCAAGCCAGCACCGCCATTCAATGTGATTATGGCTGATCATCCCCAATCAGTACCCCGTTCCTGCCTTCTCCCCATATCCCCTGACTCCACTATCTTTAAGAGCCCTATCTAGCTCTCTCTTGAAAGCATCCAGAGAACCGGCCTCCACCACCCTCTGAGTTCAGAAGCCTGATAGCAGAGGGGATGAGTGTGTAGGAAGGAACTGAATGTACTGGTTAACACCGAAGATAGATATTGATGAAAAATGTCCACGAGTAAAAAAGGTTGTGAATTAGGTCGTGAAAATGGGGCAGGCTACTCCAGCATTTTGTGTCTATTAACAGAGGGGAAGAAGCTGTTCCTGAGTCTGGTGGTGCGTGCTTTCAAGCTTCTGTACCTTCTGCCGGACGGGAATGGGGAGAAGAAGGAATGACCAGAGTGAAACGCCTTTGATTTTACTTCGGAGTCACGTGAGTGACTACGTGAAGAAGCCCGCCAGGACGCATGCGTCCCATATCGCTTTCACGCTTGCGAAACGACAGGCGGGGTGGAGCGTTCCCCCGCAGCGGTAAGTTTGAAACCGCAACCTGCAGGTAAGTGATTTACTCTGCGGTAGTTTTTGTCCCCGCGCTGTTTTTACACAGGGGGGGGGAAGCTGGACAAAATAGTGTCCACAAGTGCTGCGAGTAAAGCTGGCTGGGGAGAACCGCGAAGTTGCGGGAGCCAGCAGCAGCTGAAGGCACAAGCCCCGTAAGGGATCAGCTGTGCCGACTTTTGGTCCCACGCCGGCCAGAACACCACGGCCAGGTGGGAGACTATTCAGATGGGGCCGTCGACTTTGACAAGTCGAAAACGGCAGGAGGCGGGGTGGAACGACGTTCCCCCGTAGCGACAATTTAAACCAGGACCTGCAGGTAAGAGCTGCGGTCTTTTTGTGTTTTCCCATGCTGATTACAGGTGGAGAAACCAACGGGCTGCGACAAAGCTGGTGGGCTAGCAGCGGCCAGCGGCACTTGAATCTCCTATAATGGGATCAGCTGTGCCCGATGTCGCCTCCGCACCGGCCAGATCCACTCCGCGGCCGGGCGGTAAGGCGAGACAATAAACAAACAAGGTCGTGGACTCAGAGGAGTCCGACTTTGAACAACCGCGGGCGGCCAGCGACCGTGAGCGCTGGAGCCGGATGGAGCGGTGTGTGGCGCATTTGTTCCAACGTGACAGACTCCGGGAGATGGAGTCGGGTCACTGTGGGCCCTATGATAAACCCACAGCAGCACCTCTTGAAGGGCTGCACAGTGCTTCTACCTCATCAGAGGGGAGCACTGCGGGTCAGTTCTGGGCTGACCTGGAAGAGGGGTCCGCAGAAGGAAAGACAAGTGTGCAAGGGGTGCAGGAACGAAAGAACCTACTGGACATGGTGTCCAATTTCATACAGCCAGACCAGACTGGTAAAAATCTGGAGCCAAAGCTAGCTGCCAGTATAGACTATATGTCTCTAAACCAGTTACAAGAACAGGCTGTACTGGACACCACATCAAGACACCTAGCACCCCTACGCACCCACCAGCAGAACAAGAATGACTGGTTAAAGCTCGAAGGCCCGGTACTCAAACATGAGTCTTTTTAGGCCATGGCCCAGGCCGGCCTTCTTGGAAGATGTGCGGACCTCCAATGCCAACCAAACCACAAATCCAGACACCAGCGCAACAACAGCAGCGAAGAACCTACAAAAAGGAAGTAAACCTGCCTCTGGTAACTATGGAGGTAGGTGGGTCTGGTTCCCTACAAAATACAGGGAGCATGGAGGTTGGTGGGAGATTACACTCTTTTCGGAATGCATGGAGCATGTTAACAACCGATACTTACATCTTAAGCAGTATCCAAGGATATACAATAGAGTTTATACACAAGTACAGCCCTCCAGTTCAACATATACCGAACCGAATGTTCGTGCTTTCTGATAAAGAAAAATCAGAAGCGCAAGCTGAACTGGAGCGGCTTTACGTAAAAGGTGTAATTGAGCAAACTCAACACGAACCATTAGAATTCGTGTCCAATATATTTACCAAAAACAAAAAAGATGGTGGTTGTCGCATCATCATAGATCTGACAAAATTGAATACATTTGTACAATATATTCACTTCAAAATGGAAACCTTTGTTACTGCTAAACAATTAATTTCCAAAGGTTACTTCATGGCCAGCATCAATTTAAAAGATGCTTACTATTCAGTGCCTATACGAGGTGACCACAGATGTTACTTGAAATTCAACAGGATGGGACAACGCTGGCAGTATAAAGCACTGCCAAATGGGTTATCATCAGCCCCCAGGTTGTTCACAAAAATTTTGAAACCAGCCCTAGCGTTTCTACGGAAACGAAAACACATGGTCATGGCATATTTAGATGACGTACTCATTGTGGGCAAAACTTTGGAATTGGCCAAACAACCCGTAACAGCCACAAAACAGTTATTTGAAAAACTGGGATTTATTATCCATCCAGTTAAATCTAAACTAACGCCTTCCACTACTATGGACTATTTGGGGTTCACCATTGACTCAGTTCACATGTCGGTGACTCTGCCTAAGGGAAAGGCTAGAGATTTAATAGAGGCTTGCAATAACCTAATTGACATCAGCAAACCATCCATCAGATTGGTAGCAAAAGTAATTGGCAAAATGGTGGCTGCCTTTGCAGCCAAACAATTTGGACCTCTACATTACCAAAACTTACAGAAAGCAAAAATACAAGCACTCAAAATCAATGCAGGTCACTTTGACAGACCTAATCAAAGCTAAAATGGAACTAAAATGGTGGATAGATAACATCTGGCTTTGTTCCAATCTAATCATTGTCAGTAACCCTTCCATGGTACTACAAACTGATGCCAGTGCACTTGGATGGGGAGCCACCAATACCATCACCAGCTGTGGAGGTAGATGGACTGCTCAGGAGGCATCATTATTACTCACACTGGGCATAAACTACCTGGAAATGTTGGGTGCATTCCATGGCCTAAAGTCATATTGTACTGGGTCATATCACCAGCATGTTAGCCTACAGATAGACAATACCACCGTGGTAGCATACATTAACCACATGGCTGGAAACAAATCGACATCATGTGACAATCTGGCTAATACAATTTGGCAATGGTGTATCCAGAGAGATATTTGGATATCAGCCACTTACCTACCAGGAAGACTAAATTTAGTGGCAGACACCAGGTCACGCAAATTTAATGAAAACACCGAATGGATGTTGAATAAAAAAGTATTTGCTGATATTACAGCAAGATATGGAACACCAGATATCGATCTATTTGCATCCAGACTTAACCACCAGTTAGCAAATTATGTTTCATAGGAACCAGACCCTGGGGCAGCGGCGACAGATGCATTTTTGCTGCATTGGGGGAAATTGTTTATTTACGCATTCCCTCCTTTCTGCCTCATCAGTCGGGTATTAAGGAAAATACAACAGGATTCTGCGTCTGGTATTTTGGTAGTACCCGATTGGCCTACTCAACCATGGTTCCCAGTGGTACTAAACATGGTATTAGAACCATGTATCACCATCCCACATAGACCAGATTTATTGCTACATCCCGTAACAAGGGATAGCCACCCATGCCATAACCATTTGAACTTATTAATTTGTAGAGTTTAAAAACACCTCTACTACAACTGGGACTGACGGACCGAACAGTGAACATGATCTCGGCGGCCCAAAGACAGTCAACCAAAAAACAGTATCTGGTCTATATCAGGAAGTGGGAGATGCATTGTCACAAAAACAACATCACCCACAGAGACATGAACATCCCGTCTGTTCTGGAATATCTGGCAGGCCTCCACTATGATGAGGGACGCAGTTACAGTGCCATCAACTGCGCCAGAAGTGCCCTATCGACTTACCTATGGCAGGGGACAGAGCGTTACTCTGTTGGGACTCACCCACTGGTAACAAAACTTATGAGGGGAATTATTAATACTAATCCCCCAAGAACCAGGTACTCCCAAATATGGGATGTAAGTATTGTCCTGAAGATGCTCAGGAATTGGTCTCCAGCAACAGCTCTGTCCCTACACAGACTGACATTAAAAACAGTCATGCTAATGGCATTGGTCACGGCACAGAGGGTACAGTCACTGCATAAACTAAGACTGGACAACATGACTTCCTCAACTGAAAATATTACATTTCATATCTATGAATTAGTAAAGCAGAACAGACAGGGATCAGCAGGCCTCAATATACAATTTAGGCCTTACCCAACAGATGACCGTCTCTGTATAGTAAGACATTTGTCGTTATACATGGAGAAAACGAAAATCATAAGAGGCAATGAGAAGGCACTTCTGGTCAGCCACTAGCAACCACACAAAAGAGTGACGGTCCAGACCATCTCAAGATGGCTGAAACAGGTGCTAACACAGGTTGGGGTGGATACTAATATTTTTAAATCTCATTCCACCAGGGCTGCAGCTACATCGGCAGCAATACAGTTGGATGTACCAATGGACCAAATCCTCAAGGCAGCAGGATGGTCTGGGGGAAAAACATTCCAACTATTTTACAACAAACCAGTAATGAAACCTGGAACGTTTGCAGAAACAATTTTAAGTTCTGTAAATTAATTTAAACCCATAAAAAGGGATTATAGTTTTGTGTTAATAAATTTTATGATTTCAATGTCGAATTCATGTCCAAATTATGTTAACACAATTCCTCCTACAGTCATCAAGGCAGACGTGATGCATGGACTCGTTTCCACGGCATGAAATCACAGAGCTTTAAAATCTTCACGTAGTCACTCACGTGACTCCGAAGTAAAATAGTAAGATTAAACGAGAATTTATCAGTTTGAAGTTTGATCTGTATTTTATGAGGAGTTACGATGAGGGATTACGTGCCCTCCGCTCCCACCCTTGATCATATACTCAACTGGTATCTCTTCTCTAATCTTACTATGTTTAGTCATTACAGTTATCTGTGATTTCACACCGCTGCTTTGAAGAATGACACGCATGCGTCCTGGCGGGGTTCTTCACGTAATCCCTCATCGTAACTCCTCATAAAATACAGATCAAACTTCAAACTGGTAAGTTCTCGTTTAATCTCATTATTATGTTGCTAATCCGTGAAATTTCAGTGCAGGGGAGTACGATGCACTTATCAGCGCAGACTCAGTGGGCCGAATGGCCTGTTTCTGCACTGTATCTCTAAACTAAACTAAACTATACTAAACTAAACAGTGGACATAGACATACACAAAATGCTGGAGTAACTCAACTGGTCAGGCAGCATCTCTGGAGAACATGAGTAGGTGACATTTAGGGCAGTCACGGTGGTGCAGCGGTAGAGTTGCTGCCTTACAGCGAATGCAGCGCCGGAGACCCGGGTTCCATGCCGATTACTGGTGCTGTCTGTACGGAGTTTGCATGTTCTCCCCGTGACCTGCGTGGGTTTTCTCCGAGATCTTCGGTTTCCCCCCCACACTCCAAAGACGTGTAGGTTTGTTGGTTAATTGGCTTAGGGTAAATGTAAAAATTGTCCCTAGTGTGTGTAGGATGGTGTTAATAGGCGGGGATCGCTGGTTGGCGTGGACCCGGTGGGCCGAAGGGCCTGTTTCCACGCTGTATCTCTAAACTAAAACCCTTCTTCAGACCTGCTCTGCAATTCCTTCAGATTTTTTGTCTGCTCCAGAGGTCATAGGTTTAAGGTGAGGGGGGTGGGGAGGGGGGTGGGGGGGTGAAAGAATGAATGGAAACCAGAGTGTGGTGAGTATATGGAAGGTGCTGCCAGAGGAGATAGTTGAGGCAGGTACCATCACAACATTTAAAAGACACTTGGACAGGCGCATGGATAGAAAAGGTTTTGAGGGATATGGACCAAATATGGGCAAGTGGGACAACTTAGATGAGTTGTACTGTTTCCGTTCTGTATGGCTCGATGAGTCTCTCCTAAAACCCCATCTACTAGTGTTAAAACTCTTGTAACATATCTACTTTGTGACTAACTTTGGGCCACCTCCTCAGAAATTCCGTCTGAGTTCAACTGTTTGAAGGTACACTCGTATATTCCCTCTGTAAACCCCCGGCACACACATAAATGAATGATGAAAGAATGGATCGACTGGGCTTGTATTCGCTGGAATTTAGAGGTATGAGAAGGGATCTTATAACAACATATAACATTCTTATGGGATTGGACAGGCTCGATGCAGAAAAAATGTTCCCGATGTTGGGGGAGTCCAGAACCAGGGGTCACACAGTTTAAGAATAAGGGGTCGGCCATTTAGGACTGAGATGAGGAAACACTTTTCCAACCAGAGAGTTGTGAATCTGTGGAATTATCTGCCACAGAAGGCAGTGGAGGCCAATTCACTGGATGTTTTCAAGAGAGAGTTAGATCTAGCTCTTAGGGCTAACGGAATCAAGGGATATGGGGAGAAAGCAGGAATGGGGGTACTGATTCTGGATGACCAGCCATGATCATATTGAATGGCGGTGCTGGCTCGAAGGGGCGAATAGCCTACTCCTGTACCTATTTTCGTGTTTCTATGACTTTCCATAACACAATTCTGTCCAAAAGCCACACTGAGTGTGTTGCAGGAAGGAGCTGCAGGTGCTGGTTTACACCGAAGATGGACACAAAATGCTGGAGTAACTCAGCGGGACAGGCAGCGTCTCTGGAGAGAAGGAATGGGTGACGTTTCGGGTCAAGACCCTTCTTCAGACCGAGTCCCTGTCACTGAAGATTTCAGCTCAATGGTTTTTTTCAAACCGATTCTCCTGAAAGAAACATATTTGCGTTCTGCACCGTCGCGCAGCTGTGAAGAGGGGTTATAGATAATAGCTCGCTGGCGACAATTCTCTCGCTATGAAACTCCAAGCGTTTAATCTGTTGCCCAAGGTGGTCATGCAGTTTCTGTGCCCATTATGTTTATAAGAATGGAAAGTGTAGCAGTGGGTGTTTCTGCAGTGTTTACCAGTAAAAAATTCTGCACCTCATATAAAATTTAAGAAATGACTGATTCCTCTTCAGGGACTTTTACATTAAAAAAATTTAAATACATATGTGTTATTTAGCGGGCTAAAAGTGTGGGCTAAAAGTTTCTCTGAAAGGCAAAAACTTTTGGCCTGTTGTTTATAGGCAATTATTTTTCTAAGGATCTGTTTTTCACCGTTTTTCAGCAGACCTGCCATTCACCAGCGGATGGTGAAAGACAATAATGGGCCTGTCGCCGCATGTTCGAGGGTGGTTGCCGGGGAGTCGCCTTCGTGGTCGCGAGGAGTTCCCGCATTCCGGGAACCGGTCGCGGCCTCGTTGCGTTGAAAAATTAGCGGCGACCAGAATGAAGCCGCCATGCAGAGCGTAAGCGAGAATTCGCGTGCCGTGGGCGGGTCGCCAGGAGGTGGTGGCCGGTGCTGACCGGTGGGGAAAAAAGGTAGGCAGTAGTTTTCAGAACCAAGAATAACAGACCGGTAATGTTAAAGGTACACAAAAATGCTGGAGAAACTCCGCGGGTGCGGCAGCATCTATGGAGCGAAGGAAATAGGCTACGTTTCGGGACGAAACCAAGGGCGAAGGAAATAGGAAATAGGTAACGTTTCGGGCCGAAACCCTTTGGGTTTCGGCCCGAAACGTTGCCTATTTCCTTCGCTCCATAGCTGCTGCTGCACCCGCTGAGTTTCTCCAGCATTTTTGTGTACCTTCGATTTTCCAGCATCTGCAGTTCCTTCTTGAACACGGTGATGTTAAATGTCCGCCGAGCTTCACAGCCGTGTATCTCTATCAACTATCTATACAGGTTGTCTCCACTCCTTCTCCCCCCTTCTCCTCCTTCTCCCCCCTTCTCCTCCCTCTCCACCCTCTCTTTTAAAGGACTTACCGTACACAGCGCTTTAGCTGTCTTAAGTACAGCCCCAATTACGTGCTACACAGCCAGCGGAAAGACTGTACATGATTTCAATCAATCCGTCCACACAGAACATTGAGCACAGGAACAGGCCCTTCGGACCACAATGTCCACGCTGGACCTTTTGCCGGGTCTTGTTAGTTTAGTTTAGAGATGCCTCGTGGAAACAGGCCCTTCGGCCCACGGAGTCCGTGCCGACCAGCGATCACCCCTTACACTAACACTATCCCACACAGTAGGGATCATTTTTCAGTGTATAATAGCATGAGAGAAATAGATCGGGTAGACGCACAGAGTCTCTTGCCCAGAGTAGGTGAACCGAGGACCAGAGGACATAGGTTTAAGGTGAAGGGGAAAAGGTTTAATAGGAATCTGAGGGGTAACCTTTTCACACAAAGGGTGATGGGTGTATGGAACGAGCTGCCAGAGGAGGTAGTTGAGGCTGGGGCTATCCCAACGTTTAAGAAACAGTTAGACAGGTGCATGGATAGGACAGGTTTGGAGGGATACGGGCCAAACATGGGCAGGTGGAACTAGTGTAGCTGGGACATGCTGGCCGGTGTGGGCAAGGTGGGCCGAACAAACCTCCAAACCTACAAACACCCACCACCCTTTGTGTGAAAAAGTTACAGCTCAGTTTCCTATAAAATCTGTTCCCCCTTCAGTCCCAGGGATGGCGGGACTGTCGTATGCTGAGAGAATGGAGCGGCTGGGCTTGTACACTCTGGAGTTTAGAAGGATGAGAGGAATTTCATTGAAACATATAAGATTATTAAGGGCTTGGACACACTAGAGGTAGGAAACATGTTCCCGATGTTGGGGGGAGTCCAGAACCAGGGGCCACAGTTTAAGAATAAGGAGTAAGCCATATAGAACGGAGACGAGGAAACACTTTTTCTCACAGAGAGTGGTGAGTCTGTGGAATTCTCTGCCTCAGAGGGCGGTGGAGGCAGGTTCTCTGGATGTTTTCAAGAGAGAGCTAGATAGGGCTCTTAAAAATAGCGGAGTCAGGGGGTATGGGGAGAAGGCAGGAACGGGGTACTGATTGGGGATGATCAGCGATGATCACATTGTGTTGGTTCGAAGGGCCGAATGGCCTACTCCTGCACCTATTGTCTATAGTTTAAACCTGTGTCCTCCGGTCCTCGGTTCCCCTACCCTGGGCCCTGATTCACCTACTGTGGGCATCTACCCGATCTATTCCTCTCATGAAGCTGGGATGTAATGTTAAAATTGTACAAGGCATTGGTGAGACCAAATCTGGAGTATGGTGTACAATTTTGGTCGCCCAATTATAGGAAGGATGTCAACAAAATAGAGAGAGTACAGAGGAGATTTACTAGAATGTTGCCTGGGTTTCAACAACTAAATTACAGAGATAGGTTGAATAAGTTAGGTCTTTATTCTCTGGAGCGCAGAAGGTTAAGGGGGGACTTGATAGAGGTCTTTAAAATGATGAGAGGGATAGACAGAGTTGACGTGATCAAGCTTTTCCCTTTGAGAATAGGGAAGATTCAAACAAGAGGACATGACTTCAGAATTAAGGGACAGAAGTTTAGGGGTAACATGAGGGGGAACTTCTTTACTCAGAGAGTGGTAGCGGTGTGGAATGAGCTTCCAGTGGAAGTGGTGGCGGCAGGTTCGTTGGTATCATTTAAGAATAAATTGGATAGGCATATGGATGAGAAGGGAATGGAGGGTTATGGTATGAGTGCAGGCAGGTGGGACTAAGGGAAAAAAAATTGTTCGGCACGGACTTGTAGGGCCGAGATGGCCTGTTTCCGTGCTGTAATTGTTATATGGTTATATGGTTATATGGTTGTATACACCTCTAGACGACCATGTGTTGCGTGTACATATCCGTTGCCGTGCCGCAAGTAAGAAATTCATTGTTCTGTCTTGGCCCACGAGACAATTGAAAACTCTTGTCTCTTGCATCAGTGTGGTTTGGATCACGGATTTTGACAGAGCTCTTTGAGAATGGGTTATTGGCCTGATGGGGGTTCATCGATGGGGGTGAAGCTGCACTGAATTGGTCTGTTGGGGGGGGGGGGGGGGGGAGTGGGGGAGGATGGAGATTGAGAAGGTGGAGAGATGTATTCATATTCGTGGTTGATACCTCATGGTTCCCTCGAATAGACCTCTAGTTTCCATTTGCCGCCCAGCTAGGCCTCAACAGACAGGTGCGACTGCAACAGTCGGAGAGCCGACCTTAACCACAGTTTGCGAAGAGAGCAGTTTGTGTGGAGTTGCCACACACTTGCTTAGCCAGCTGGTCTAACCTGTCGGTCCCTCGGAGAGACTGCTCGCTACTACATTCGCCGCTTTTCATCTCGGCTGTGAACGTGAATGTGTGCACATCCTCCCTTCTTGCTTGCCACAGTCTGAAACTTAAATAGGGGGGGAGCGGGGGGCGGGGGGGGGGGCACCTTCACTGGAAAAAGAAAAGTGTGGAGGATTCAAGAAATTTTGAAGAAGGAACTGCAGATGCTGGAACAAACGAAGGCAGACAAAAATGCTGGAGAAACTCAGCGGGTGAGGCAGCATCTATGGAGCGAAGGAAATAGGTGACGTTTCGGGACGAAACGTCACCTATTTCCTTCGCTCCATAGATGCTGCCTCACTCGCTGAGTGCAGATTTAACAGTTAAGTTTTAGTCTGTATCTCTGGTTTCCCTTATCCCTAACCAGTCTGAAGAAGGGTCTCCACCCGAAACGTCACCCATTCCTTCTTCTCCAGAGATGCTGCCCGTCCCGCCGAGCTAGGCCAGCTTTTTATGTATCTATCATCGGTGACACACTTGGCTCGATCAGCGAGTGTATCTCTTGCCATCATCCCCAGGGTGGTGATCTAAGGCCTGCCCAGAAAGAGCCCAGAAAGAGTGGCAAGTATAAACAAGTCGGCGTGACTTCACTGCCCTAACCCCTTCCTGCCAATCCCGCCTACCCCACCCCACCCTCCCCGCCCCTCCCCAGATACCGAACGTACAAGCAGATGATAAACAGTGTTGACTCCACCCCCAGCCCACTTACACCAAGGTTTACAACTGAGATGTACATCTGAGACCTCCCTTCCATCGAGGGGATCTATCGCAGTCGCTGCCTCAAAAAGGCTGGCAGCATCATCAAGGACCCACACCATCCTGGCCACACACTCATCTCCCCGCTGCCTTCAGGTAGAAGGTACAGGAGCCTGAAGACTGCAACGACCAGGTTCAGGAATAGCTACTTCCCCACAGCCATCGGGCTATTAAACCTGGCTCGGACAAAACTATGAACATTATTAGCCCATTATCTGTTATTTGCACTTTATCAGTTTATTTATTCATGTGTGTATATATTTATATAATGGTATATGGACACAATGATCTGTTCTGTATTCATGCCTACTATGTTCTGTTGTGCTGAAGCAAAGCAAGAATGTCATTGTCCTATCTGGGACACATGACAATAAACTCTCTTGAATCTTGAATCTTGAGAGGTGCAGTAAAAAATAGCTCTACCGTAATGGCTGCTTAACTTCCCATGGCAGTTATTCAAAAGTCTGAAGAAGGGTCTCGACCTGAACTGTCTCTCCAGAGACGCTGCTGCCTGTCCCGCTGAGTTACTCCAGCTTTTTGTGCCTATCTACCGTAATTGTAAAGTTATCTCTGATTTCATGGTCAGTATATACCCTGGAACTAACATCACTTGTCAGCCTCGCCAACAGTCTGTCTGTCCTTTCAATAGGCAATAGACAATAGGTGCAGGAGGAGGCCACTCAGCCCTTCGAGCCAGCACCGCCATTCATTGTGATCATGGCTGATCATCCTCAATAACCCGTGCCTGCTTTCTCCCCATATCCCTTGACTCCACTAGCCCCTAGAGCTCTATCTAACTCTCTCTTAAATCCATCCAGTGAATTGGCCTCCACTGCCTTTGTGGCAGGGAATTCCACAAATTATTTTTCTCACCTCAGTCTTAAATGACCTCCCCTTTATTCTAAGACTGTGGCCCCTGGTTCTGGACTCGCCCAACATTGGGACCATTTTTCCTGCATCTAGCTTGTCCAGTCCTTTTACAATTTCATATGTTTCTATAAGATCCCCCTCATCCTAAACTCCAGTGAATACAAGCCTAGTCTTTTCAATCTTTCCTCATATGACAGTCCTGCCATTCCAGGGATCAATATCGTGAACCTACGTTGTGGGGGCTGGGGAGGGGGCAGTTGGAGGAAGCCCCAGAGCGCCAGAGGCCCGGGTTTGATCCCGACTACGGGTGCTGTCTGTACGGAGTTTGCACGTTCTCCCCGTGAGCTGCGTGGGTTTTCACCGAGATCTTCGGTTTCCTCCCACACTCCAAAGACGTACAGGTTTTGTAGGTTAATTGGCTTGGCATAAATGTAAATTGGCCCTAGTGTGTGTAGGATAGTGCTAGCGTGCGGGCGATCGCTGGTTGGCGCAGACTCGGTGGGCCGAAGGGCCTGTTTCCGCGCTGTACCTCTAAACTAAACTAAACTAAACTGGACGAAAAATAAACTAAACTAAAGTCTACGTTTAAGAAATCTAAGGTAGGCAAAAAATGCTGGAGAAACTCAGCGGATGAGGCAGCATCTATGGAGAGAAGGAGTTGGCGATGTTTCGGGTCAAGGCCCATCTTTAGACAGATGTCGGGGAGGGGGGGCGCGAAAAATAAAGGAAGTAGGCGGAGACAGTAGGACTTGGGAAGAGGGAGGGGAGGGAGGGAGAAAGCAAGGGCTATCTAAAATTAGAGAAGTCAATCTCTGCCTCAGAGGGCGGTGGAGGCCGGTTCTCTGGATACTTTCAAGAGAGAGCTAGATAGGGCTCTTAAAGTCAGGGGATATGGGGAGGAGGCAGGAACGGGGTACTGATTGGGGATGATCAGCCATGATCACATTGAATGGCGGTGCTGGCTCGAAGGGCCGAATGGCCTACTCCTGCACCTATTGGCTATCGTCTATTGTCAATGTTCATACCGCTGGGGTGTAAACTACCCAAGCAAAATATGTGCTGGGCCTCACTCTGGCAATGGAGGAGGCCCAGGGATAGAAAGGTCATTACTGAAATGACTGTCCTCGGCAATATAAGCAGATATATCAGTGGCGGGGATAGGTGTAAAATGTGTGAGGTGCTGCATCCAACTGCTGCACGAATACCCCGCTGAGCGCTTCAGTAAAAAAAACCACAAGTATGCCTCCCAATGCCAGGCTGTTGGTACCAGCAGTTGGACAGACAAACAGATTGCAATTGCTCGTGGAGAGGTTGCCGTTTGGCGGGGCCACCATTGGTGGTTGGGCTGCTAAAGGAGTCAGTTGCCCCAAACTGCAGGTGAACCACAGGAGATGACAAGCAACGATGTCTCCAGCTGAAACATCACTGGCATCGAACTAAAGGGCCTGTCCCACTTACGCGACCATGGCTCGCAAATTACGCGGCCTCGTGGTCGCTTGAGGCGTACGGGCACCGTATGGCCGCGCGGGGCCGGTCCCACTTAGAAGCGCGGAGTTGTGCGGAACTGGTCCCGACATCGCGCGGGGCTCCGAAAATTCTTGCAGTGGCCGAAAGCTTCGCGCGCCAACGGCCTGTCTGCACGCAGGCGCATTGCGGTCGTACGTAGCGTCTTTACGGCGTACTCCTAGTGCGTGGCGTTGCGTGATGACTTCACCGCCCGACCCCGTGCGACGCCCAAATTCATTCGGCCCGCCTCCTGCCCAGCTGATTGGTAAGCATGACGCAAATTACGTCATGCGCGAACTTAGCGCGAACTTCGCGTGAACTCCGCTTCCGTTTGGTTGCGGCAAACACACGCAATCGCATGCAAGTGGGACAGGCCCTTAACTCTGGCTAAGGGAGACCTGGTAGAAGTGTACAACGTACATGAGAGGCACAGAGAGGGTAGGCAGTCAGAACCTTTTCCCCAGGGAAAATTGGAAAAATCAAATGCTAGACAGCATAGCTTTAAGGTGAGAGGGGCAGAGTTTAAAAGATGTGTGTACAGGGGGTGTACGTGTAAGAATGAACTGTAGATGCTGGTTTACACTGAAGATAGCTTAGAGATACCACGTGGACACATAGAAACATAGACTATAGGTGCAGGAGGAGGCCATTCTGCTCTTCGAGCCAGCACCGCCATTCATTGTGATCATGGCTGATCGTTCACAATCAGTACCCCGTGCCTGCCTTCTCCCCATATCCCTTGACTCCACTAGCCCCTAGAGCTCCAACTAACTCTCTTTTAAATCCATCCAGTGAATTGGCCTCCACCGTCCTCTGTGGCAGAGAATTCCACAAATTCACAACTCTCTGGGTGAAAAGTTTTTTTTCTCATCTCAGTTTTAAATGGCCTCCCCTTTATTCCTAGACTGTGTGACCCCTGGTTCTGGACTCCTCCCAACATCGGGAACATTTTTCCTGCATCCAACAGGTTTTCAGATTGACACAGAATAGGTAGATAGACACAAAATTGCTGGAGCAACTCAGCGGGACAGGCGGCATCTCTGGAGAGAAGGGATGGGTGATGTTTCTGGTTGAGTCCCTTCTTCACACTTCAGTCAGTCTGAAGTTACTCCAACGGTAGAGTTGCTGCCTCACAGCGCCCAAGACCCGGGTTCTATCAAGACCACGGGCGCTGTCTGTACGGAGTTTGCACGTTCTCCCCGTGACTGTGTGGGTTTTTTCCTCGGGTGCTCCGGTTTCCTCCCACATTCCAGCGATGTGCAGGTTTGTAAGTTAATTGACTTTGTAAATTGTAAATTGTCTGCAGTGTGTGTAGGATAGTACTCAGTCTGGAGAAGGGTCTCAACCTGGAAAGTCACCCATTCCTTCTCTCCGGAGATGCTGCCTGTCCCGCTGAGTTACTCCAGCATCTTGTGTCTATCTTCGGTTTAAACCAGCATCTGCAGTGCAGTTCCTTCTTACGCAAGAGGAATATAAAAACTGAAATACAACCGGCCCCAACCTGTATAGATAATGATACAGGGCTGATTCCTGGGTCAGGGAACAGTCTCATTTATTCTGACCGAGTGGTGAGTCTGTGGAATTCTCTGCCTCAGAGGGCGGTGGAGGCCGGTTCTCTAGATACTTTCAAAAGAGAGCTAGATAGGGCTCTTATAAATAGCGGAGTCAGGGGATATGGGGAGACGGCAGGAACGGGGTACTGATTGTGGATGATCAGCCATGATCACATTGAATGACGGTGCTGGCTCGAAGGGCCGAATGGCCTACTCCTGCACCTATTGTCTATTGTCTATTGAGTCACATGAACGAGAAAACTCATTTAAAATTAGCATTTGTTTAATTATAATGCTGATTAAATGCTATGAACCACACAGGAAAGGGTATTATTAGTTAAGGTTGAATCACTAACCTTTTGTGTTGGGAGAGACTCAATTCCTCGAATGTAAACCAAACCTCAAAATGTCACAAATGACCTTTACATATTTGCTTTGTTAAACAATCTGTAAGCTTGCTGGCTCATTGACGGGCGTTCCCACGCTGTACCCCTGAACTAAACTAAACTAAACCAGAAGGGTTTCGGCCAGAAACGTTGCCTATTTCCTTCGCTCCATAGATGCTGCTGCACCCGCTGAGTTTCTCCAGCACTTTTGTCTACCTTCTATATTCAAATGATGGGCTGGGCCTCGGAAAAGTTTGACCACTGAGTTTAGTTTAGTTTAGTTCAGAAATACAGCATGCAAACAGGCCCTTCGGCCCACTGAATCCCTGCCCATCCCTGTACACTTGCACTATCCTACACAACAGGAACAATTGACAGAAGCAAAACAGTTTTAAGAAGGGTCCCGACTGAAACCCTATGAAGTTTTCAGAAAGATTACATTTTGAAAAAGAACATGAGATTTATACTTGATGTTCTGGTCAATACTCATAATCATTCAGCATTATGAAAAACAATGTATTCATTATCAAATTGCTGTTTGTAAGAGCTGGATAGAAGGAACTGCAGGTGCTTGTTTACAAAACAGGACACAGAGTGCTGGAGTAACTCAGCAGGTCAGGCAGCATCTGTGGAGAACATGGATAGGTGACGTTTTGTGTCTCGAGTCTGAAGATGGGTCCTGACCCAAAACGTCACCTATCCATGTTCTCCACAGATGCTGCCTGACCCGCTGAGTTACTCCAGCACTCTGTGAAACGTCACCTATCCACGTTCTCCACAGATGCTGCCTGACCCGCTGAGTTACTCCAGCACTCTGTGAAACGTCACCTATCCATGTTCTCCACAGATGCTGCCTGACCCACTGAGTAATGGTGCAGCAGCATCTATGGAGCTAAGGAAATAGGCAACGTTTCGGGCCGAAACCCTTCTGGAAATAGGCAACGTTTCGGGCCGAAACCCACAAGGGTTTCGGCCCGAAACGTTGCCTATTTCCTTAGCTCCATAGATGCTGATGTACCCGCTGAGTTACTCCAGCACTCTGTGAAACGTCACCTATCCATGTTCTCCACAGATGCTGCCTGACCCACTGAGTTACTCCAGCACTCTGTGAAACGTCACCTATCCATGTTCTCCACAGATGCTGCCTGACCCGCTGAGTTACTCCAGCACTCAGTGAAACGTCACCTATCCATGTTCTCCACAGATGCTGCCTGACCCGCTGAGTTACTCCAGCACTCTGTGAAACGTCACCTATCCATGTTCTCCACAGATGCTGCCTGACCCACTGAGTTACTCCAGCACTCTGTGTCTTTTTTGCTTTGTGTCAAAATTGTGCCAGACTGATTCCTGGGATGGCAGGATTTTCATATGAAGAAAGACTGGATAGACTCGGCTTGTACTCGCTAGAATTTAGAAGATTGAGGGGGGATCTTATAGAAACTTACAAAATTCTTAAGGGGTTGGACAGGCTAGATGCAGGAAGATGTTGGGGAAGTCCAGAACAAGGGGTCACAGTCAAAGGATAAGGGGGAAGTCTTTTAGGACCGAGATGAGACATTTTATTTTCACACACAGAGAGTGGTGAATCAGTGGAATTCTCTGCCACAGAAAGTAGTTGAGGCCAGTTCATTGGCTATATTTAAGAGGGAATTAGATGTGGCCCTTGTGGCTAAAGGGATCAGGGGGTATGAGGAGAAGACAGGTACAGGATACTGAGTTGGATGATCAGCCATGATCATATTGAATGGCGGTGCAGGCTCGAAGGGCCGAATGGCCTACTCCTGCACCTATTTTCTATGTTTCTATGTTTCTATGTTAATGTTCGTTTCACATTTTCAGTTGACCATTTAAATTAAAATCGTGCTACAACTTTGAGAGGCCAGGAATGAGCTGTGAAAAATGACCCCATTTTGCAAAGTGCCGTTCATCAATTAATTGCCCATTAAATAAATCATCGGTTTCCATTCCATCGATCTCATTAAAAATCCAACAGTTTCAACTCAGTAATAAACTCCCAAAGAGGTCCTTGCCTTTGACCTGTTAATTGAGTATGGCAGCAATCCTGATCTGCTGTAGACTTGTATTGATTCCATTCAGAAGTGCTTCAAAATACCTGAGGCTTCGTCTGTTAGCTGTTAGCTCAGCACTTGTACATATAGCGGGCAATATGGTGCCGAGATGGGACATTCCAGATACTATTGCACTGATGTGGTCATGATGAAAGGTTTCTGATGGATTTCTCTCCACTTGAAACCGAATGCTACTTTGTGAGAGAGGGGAGTGTAGCACTTGGACCAGAGCATCCAGGCCAATCCTTGACCCTTTGTGTTACTAATAGATTGCAGGCCTGCCCAATAACCCTGACCTTTGCAGCGCCACTCTGTTTAACATCTGCAGCCCCGCCACGGACTGAAAGTGATCTATAAGGATGGTGTACAGTGTCTGACATAAACGGACCCCGGGGGCCTGTCAAAGGTCAGTCTCACGGAGCAAATTAATTTTGTTGTTCGTGAATTGCACAAAATTCAAGCGAAGAATGTTCGATTACTGGCAACGGAACAATGGCATTGCCACTTGTGGCAGCTTTCAAGAGAGAGCTAGACAGGGCTCTTAAAAATAGCGGAGTCAGGGAATATGGGGAGAAGGTAGGAACGGGGTACTGATTGGGGATGATCAGCCGTGATCACATTGAATGGCGGTGTTGGCTCGAAGGGCCGAATGGCCTACTCCTGCACCTATTGTCTATTAACAGGCCCGTTGAAACAATAGCCCACAAATAAATATACAGTAATATGTTGTGGGTATCCTCCGGGTACTCCGGTTTCCTTCCATGTCCCAAAGTTCTGTGTCATCCCACTTTCTCATCCACTCCCTACACACTGGAGGAAATTTACAGAGGGGCCGATTAACCTGCAAACCCGCACGTCATTGTAGGTTAATTAAACGGCGGTCACTCGAAACGGGTATGACTGTCCCGTCATGGAAGACGCCTGCCCGTGCGTGACTTTGTTTAACGTGGGGAGACTGTTGTTTCTCTGCCTCAGAGGGCGGTGGAGGCAGGTTCTCTGGATGCTTTCAAGAGAGAGCTAGATAGGGCTCTTAAAAATAGCGGAGTCAGGGGATATGGGGAGAAGGCAGGAACGGGGTACTGATTGGGGATGATCAGCCATGATCACATTGAATGGTGGTGCTGGCTCGAAGGGCCGAATGACCTACTCCTGCACCTATTGTCTATTGTCTATTGACTGGTGCACAGACAGCCACCACATGGTCCTGGGTCAGGATCCAGTGGCGTGGAGTCCAAGACGACCGGAGACCCTTTTCTGCCGCAGCCTTCATCCGCCTTCCCAGCCGCTGTGACGCTCCACTAAGGTCAGCCATCGTCCTCCGCCTGTTCCACCGTTGAGGCCTTGGTTGGATTGCTCTTTGTCAGAGACCTCCCCCCTCGACCTTACCGCCATGGGTGGCCCTACCGGGAGCACAGCTCCAGGCGGCATCGCTCTCAGGATCTCAGGTCCACACAAGCCTCTCCACCACGACAAGGTGACAATCCACGGAGAATTGCCCCACTGTAAATTGCCCCAAGTGTACAGGGAGTGGATGTGAGAGTGGGTAAACCCATTCAAGTAGTGTGAACGGGGTGATCGATGGTCTGAGTGGACTCGGTGGGCCAAAGGGCCAGAATCCATGAAATGTCTATAAACTCAGCGAAAATAATCAATACAATAAATTAATAATCAGTAATGGAAGGTGTAAGACAAAAGTGCTGGAGAAACTCAGCGGGTGGAGTAGCATCTATGGAGTGAAGGAAATAGGCAACGTTTCGGGCTGAAACCCTTCTTCAGACTGATCAGGGTTTCGGCCCGAAACGTTGCCTATTTCCTTCGCTCCATAGATGCTGCTGCACCCGCAGAATTTCTCCAGCATTTTTGTCTACCTTCGATTGTCCAGCATCTCCTTAAGTTCCTTCTTAAACTTAAAAGCAAGACGTTCTTTCAGCAAGGAGATGAGGAGAGATTTCTTCAGTCAGATGGTGGTGAATCTGTGGAATTCTTTGCCACAGAACAGGCCAAGTCCGAGTCAGTGGATATTTTTAAGGCAGAATTAGATAGATAGATTCTTGATTAGTACAGGTGTCAGGGGTTATGGGGAGAAGGCAGGAGAATGGGGTTAAGAGGGAGAGATAGATCAGCCACGATTGAATGGCGGAGTAGACTTGATGGGCCGAATGGCCTACTTCTACTCCTGTCACTTTTGACCTTATGACCTTATAAAGTCCCGTAATGAATGATTAAAGAGGGTCCAGGTGTCTTCAATGAGGTCGATGGGACTGACAGATCTGAGACGAGATTAGACACAGCATGGACACAGAGTGCTGGAGTAACTCCGTGGGTCAGGCAGCATCTCTGGGGAAAAAGGATGGGTGACTTCTCGGGTCAGAACCCTTCTTCAGAAGAAGAGCAGAGTTACAGTAAGAAATTATGCTGTTGAAATAAAGATTTAATAGATGTCATGGATGATTACAACCTAGCTGTCCACAGTGTGCGGATACAAGATAAAGGGAATAACATTTGGCGCAAGATAAAGTCCAGTAAAGTCCGATTAAAGATCGTTTGAAGGTCTCCAATGAGGTAGGTGGGAGTTCATGTTCATAAGTGACCACGGCAGCTTTAGGCCATTCAGCCTATCAAGTCTACTCCACCATTCAATCAAGGCTGATCTATCTTTCCCTCTCAACCCGCCTTCTCCCCATAACTCCTAACACGCGTAATAATCAATAATCTATCAATCAATGCCTGAAATATATCAATTGTCGGCCTCCGCAGTCGTCTGTGGCAATGAATTCCACCGATTCATCACCCTCTGACTAAAGAAATCCCTCCTTTCTAAAGGTACGTCCTTATATTCTGTGGCTGTGCCCTCCGGTCCTGGACTCTCCCACTAGTGGAAACATCCTCTCCACATCCACTCTATCCAGGCCTTTCACTATTCGGTGACTTTCAATGAGGGGACCCCTCGTCCTTCTAAACTGCTGAAGGATGGGAGGTCAGGGACCGCTCTCTGGTTGTGGTAGGATGGTTCGGTCAGTCGCCTGATAACAGCTGGAAAGAAACTCTCCCTGAATCTGGAGTTGGCATCAGACTGCATCTCAGCCGCCAGGACCCACACAGCCATTGGGCAGAGCCAACATCTAACATCATTGGCCCCTATAAACAGGCTCGTGACTTTCCAATGATAATATCAGTCAGTGGCCTCACTCGTGTCAACGCATTTTCCTGGGACCACTGTTAATTGTCTATTAATTGCAATTTTTTGCCTATTAGTTGACTATCAGGCAACTGATCCATCCTGCCACATGTAGGAAGCAGTCCTGAGCTATTATCTACGGCGTTGGTGACCCTCGGACTATTCTTGATAGGATCTCATTGAAACATTTAAGATTGTTAAGGGTTTGGACACGCTAAAGAGGCAGGAAACATGTTCCCGATGCTGGGGGAGTCCAGAACCAGGGGCCACAGTTGGAGAATAAGGAGTAGGCCATTTAGAACGGAGACGAGGAAACACTTTTTCATGCAGAGAGTCTGTGGAATTCTCTGCCATTTCTCAGAGGCAGGCAGGTTCTCTGGATGCTTGCAAGAGAGAGCTAGATAGGGCTCTTAAAGATAGTGGAGTCAGGGGATATGGGAAGACCCTTCGAGCCTGCACCGCCATGCAATATGATCATGGCTGATCATCCAACTCAGTATCCTGTACCTGCCTTCTCTCCATACCCCCTGATCCCTTTAGCCACAAGGGCACATCTAACTAACTCCCTCTTAAATATAGCCAATGAACTGGCCTCAACTACCTTCTGTGGCAGAGAATTCCACAGATTCACCACTGTGTGTGAAAAATGTTTTTCTCATCTCGGTCCTAAAAGATTTCCCCTTTATCCTTAAACTATGACCCCGTGTTCTGGACTTCCCCAACATCGGGAACAATCTTCCTGCATCTAGCCTGTCCAACCCCTTAAGAATTTTATAAGTTTCTGTAAGATTCCCCCCTCAATCTTCTAAATTCTAACGAGTACAAGCCGAGTCTATCCAGTCTTTCTTCATATGAAAGTCCTGCCATCCCAGGAATCAGTCTGGTGAACCTTCTCTGTACTCCCTCTACGGCAAGAATGTCTTTCCTCAGATTAGGAGACCAAAACTGTACGCAATACTCCAGGTGTGGTCTCACCAAGACCCTGTACAACTGCAGTAGAACCTCCCAGCTCCTATACTCAAATCCTTTCACTATGAATGCTAACATACCATTCGTATTGCAACTTTTGACTGAATGATTACATTGCCGCGAAGGAAATAAAATCAGCGAACATCTGATAAACAAATAGACAGTTTAGCACTGAGTACGGATCATATCTCCTGTCCTGATATCCTTCCCTATTCTTGCTAATTTTAACTTGCCAGCTTGCACACTGCTCATGTGGCATTTTTTGTCACGTTGGCATGGTGGCAAAAGCATTTGTTTGCGTACCACCCAGTCAGAGAAAATACATTGGCGGCACGTTGGCGCAGCGGTAGAGTTGCTGCCTTGCAGCGCCGGAGACCCCGGTTCGATCCTGACTACGGGTGCTGTCTGTACGGAGTTTGTACGATCTCCCCGTGACCTGCGTGGGTTTTCTCCGAGATCTTCAGTTTCATCCCACACTCCAAAGACGTGCAGGTTTGTAGGTTTATTGGCTTGGTGTAAATGTGAATTGTCCCCGGTGTGTGTAGGATAGTGTTAGTGTGCAGGCATCACTGGTCGGTGCAGACTCGGTGGGCCGAAGGGCCTGTTTCCACGCTGTATCTCTAAACTAAAATTAACCTAAACCCAATGATATGCCTCATGTTCTGCATGGGTAGCTCACAACCCAATGGTACGAAGAAGAGTCTCGAAGGGCTGAATGGCCTACTCCTGCACCTATTGTCTATTGACCTGAAACATCACCCATTCCTTCTCTCCAGAGATTCCGCCTGTCCCGCTGAGTTACTCCAGCACTTTGTGTCTATCTTCGGGAAATATTGAATTCTCCAATTTTAGGTAACAAGGCAGATACGATAGTGGCATTAAAGAGACTATTGGATACGTATATAGATATGTAGGGAATGGAGGGTTATGGGTTGTGTGCAGGCAGATGAGAGTTGGTCTTGGCATCATGTTCAGCACTGACATTGTGGGCCGAAGGGCCTGTTCCTGTGCTGTACTTTAGTTTAGTTAGTTTAGAGTTACAGCGCGGAAACAGGCTCTTCGGCCCACCGAGTCCTCGCTGACCAGTGATCCCCGCCCACTTTACACTATCCTACACACACTAGGGACAATTTTACATTGAAACATTTATACCAAGCCAATTAACCTACATACCTGTACGTCTTTGGAGTGTGGGGTAAAACTGCAGCAGAAAAGGGTCTCTGGTGGAGGCCGGTTCTCTGGATGCTTTCAAGAGAGAGCTAGATTGGCTCTTAAAAATAGCGGAGTCAGGGGATATGGGGAGAAGGCAGGAACGGGGTACTGATTGGGGATGATCAGCCATGATCACATTGAATGGCGGTGCTGGCTCGAAGGGCCGAATGGCCTACTCCTGCATCTATTGTCTATTGTCTATTGTCATCTTGGATTCCATGCCACTGGATTCAGATCCAGACCTGTCTGTGCACCAGTCTCCCCACGTTAAACAAAGTCACGCACAGGCATCCTCCATGATGGGACAGTCATACTCGTTCTGAGTGACTGCCGATGATGATGGCACTTTTACTGTTACTAAACTGTTTACAATAAAGGAATGTCACCGCACCTCGGCGCATGTCACAATAAATTACCATTGAACCATTAAACCTTTACGGTTAAGGCTTCAGACGCAAAATGCTGAAGTATCTCAGTGGGTCAGGCAGCATCTCTGGAGATTGAAACAAAAAGCTGGAGTAACTCAGTGGGTCAAACAGCAACTCTGGAGAAGATCAAGGACACTTGTATCTCCTCTCTGGAGAAGCTGCTCTCATCTCCTTTCCTTCTCTCCAGAGATGCTGCCTGACCCGCTGAGACCACCTCAGGCGATTGAGGAAATTCAGAGTGTCTCTGAGGATCCTCCAGTGCTTCTACTCAGTGGCTGTGGGAAAGCATCTTGTCCGGAAACATCACGATCTGGTTTGGGAGCTGCTCTGCCCAGGACAAGAAGGCTCTGCAGAGAGTAGTGCGTTCGGCCGAACGCACTATGGGAACTACACTCGCCCCCCTGCAGGAACTATACATCAGGAGGTGCAACTCCAGAGCGAACAAGATCATGGGAGACCCCTTCCATCCCAGCAACGGACTGTTCCAGCTGCTACGGTCAGGCAAACGCTGTGAGAACGGAGAGGATGAGAAGGAGTTTCTTCCCAAAGGCCATTAGGACTGTAAACTCCTATCTCACCAGGGACTAACTTTACTGAACCATTCTACTAATGTGTGATGTCTTTTTAAAATTGCTGGGTTTTCTTTTTTTTCCTCCCACAAATATGTAATATGTGAATATGTGATTCTGATCCATTCTGTTTGTAGTTTTTGTTTTTTTGCACAAAGTCCGCGAGCATTGCCACTTTTCATTTCACTGCACATCTCGTGTGTGTATGTGACGAATAAACCTGACGAGTTACTCCAGCATTCTGAGTCCATCTTCGGTGTAAACCAGCATCTGCACTTCCTCCTTACACAGCTATGAATTTATCGTATTTATTGATTATTTTGTATTTTGTTTATGGGCCTGTTAACCCGCGGCAAGTATGAATCTCGTAATTCCGTTGTCGGGACATATAATAATAATAATAATAATAATAAATTTTATTTTTGGGCGCCTTTCAAACATCTCAAGGACACCTTACAGAGATTAACAGGTTAAACATATAATCAGAGTAAAATAAATAATAAAGACATCACAGAAACACAAATTAAAAACAGAATTCAGTCCAAAAACAAAAAATCAAAAACACAATGTGAAGAGAGAGCAGCGGCAGCTAAAGCGCGCCAGCGTCCACTCTCCCTTCACTGCAGCCATCTTGGACAAAGACTAACAGGATTACTTACAGACAAAAAATCATCCCCCCACAATGGATACCACTGTGGGGGAAGGCACAATGTCCAGTCCCCAACCCCAAGTTCACCCAAAGTCAGGCCTATTGAGGCCACCGCAATTGCCTCTACGGAGGCCCGATGTTCCTGGCCGTTCTCACCGGGTAGTCTTGTCCCGGCGTCGGGAGAGTCCTCTCAGCGGCTTGTCCACCTGGAACGGCTGCTTCCTAGCTGGGGACCGCGGCTTCCGAGGCCGACAAGGCCGCGCCGGTTTGGAGCTCCCAGGCTCCCGATGTTGAAACCGGCGCCGCCCGCTCCGCTCCGCAGACCCGCAGCCCGGAGGTGTTGAACTCGGCGGTCACAGCTCACCGGAGCTCCAGCGCGTCGATCCAGCGTGGCGACCCAGGCAAGGCATCGCCCGCTCTGCTCCGCGATAGCGCTCCAGCGCTATGCCGCCACCGAGGCCGAGGTGCTGGGCGGTCCCCGCCAGGAAACGGCGCTCCACGCCCGCTGGTAGGCCGCGAGGACGGGTCGACGGGCAGCCCGGAGAAAAAGCTGCTTCACCGACCAGGTAGGGACCTAGAAGTAAATTTGCCCCCTACCCCCCACGTTAAAAAGTCCATTCTCCAACGGACGAAACACAGGACTTACTAAAAACTTTTTAAAAAAGCGAATTAAACGGACGGCTGCTGGTTAGCAGCCGTTCCCCAAGATGGCTCGACAAATACACACTTGACTCTTGCCTCTATTGTTTAAGTTCCACCTTGGTTCACGCATTTGATGTTAAATTAGACCCAGGCGTGAAGAAATGATATATTAATGTTTCCTGAAATGACCCCTTGGGCCTAAAGCTGGCCTAGAATGGTACATATTTGGCACAAATGGGGAAAGTTAAGATACTATCTCTTTGCTTTCATAGAATCGGCTCATACATTACAAGGAACAGGAAGCCCGATCATAACAGCAGGGCTATTAGTCTTTCTGCAGAATTGTGTGGTTTGGAATGTATTATCAGCGCAGCATGTGTTTGCTTAATGCCTATCTGTCTTCAAGGCAACATGGGTGCATGCTTGCATTTCAACAACACAGAGGCTAGGCAGCACACCCCCACACTGTACCAGCTGTGGGTCGGGGCATGAGCCAAGAAGGCTCCTGCAATCTCCAATCACCTACAGTCAGACAAAGTCGAGGCACTTGATCCTTCGACTGTTTGAAGGTGCTGGCTTCCTGCTACCTACCTCAGTGAACGACTGCTCCTCTATTTCCCATCGATCGATGTCTCTTCCTCTTGGTTTCACCGGAGCAAAGTAGCTCTGGCAAAGGGTGTCCATAACAACCAAAAGGCCGGTGAATCTGCGGAATTCTTCGCCACTGAAGGCTGTGGAGGCCAAGTCAGTGGATTTATTTAAAGCAGAGATAGATAGATTCTTGATTGGTACGGGTGTCAGGGGTTATGGGGAGAAGGCAGGAGAATGGGGTTAGGAAGGAGAGAGAGATCAGCCGTGATTGAATGGAGGAGTAGACTTGATGGGACGAATGGCCTCATTCTACTCCTAATCAAGGTTTCAAGGTCAGTTTATTGTCACGTGTGCCAATTAAGGTAGAGTGATATTTGAATTCTTTATATGACCTTATGATCCAAAACGTCACCCATCCATGTTCTCCACAGATGCTGCCTGACCCGCTGAGTTACTCCAGCACTCTGTGAAACGTCACCTATCCACGTTCTCCACAGATGCTGCCTGACCCGCTGAGTTACTCCAGCACTCTGTGCCTATCCACGTTCTCCACAGATGCTGCCTGACCCGCTGAGTTACTCCAGCACTTTGTCTTCTTTTGTAAACCAGCATCTGCAGTTCCTTATTTCTACTAACCAAAGGCACACTTGGCATATTTGATCAAAAAACTTATCTCTAAAACATAACTGAACCGAGCTAACTCCAAATTCTCAGACATGCAACCTCTGTCATCTGGTTGGGCTAGACCACCAGATAGACAGCGCAATGGCATGCTGGCCCAGCGGTAGAGCTACTGCCCACAGCACCAGAGACCTGGGTTCTATCCTGGCCACGGGTGCTTGTGAAACATATAAGATTTTTAAGGGTTTGGACACGCTAGAGGCAGGAAACATGTTCCCGATGTTGGGGGAGTCCAGAACCAGGGGCCACAGTCTTAGATACATAGATACATAGAAATTAGGTGCAGGAGTAGGCCATTCGGCCCTTCGAGCCTGCACCGCCATTCAATATGATCATGGCTGATCATACAACTCAGTATCCCGTACCTGCCTTCTCTCCATACCCCCTGATCCCTTTAGCCACAAGGGCCACATCTAACTCCCTCTTAAATATAGCCAATGAACTGTGGCCTCAACTACCCTCTGTGGCAGAGAGTTCCATAGATTCAGGCAGCATCCAGAGATCTCTCAGATGTTTTTCTCATCTCGGTCCTAAAAGACTTCCCTCTTATCCTTAAGCTGTGACCCCTTGTCCTGGACTTCCCCAACATCGGGAACAATCTTCCCGCATCTACCCTGTCCAACCCCTTAAGAATTTTGTAAGTTTCCATAAGATCCCCCCTCAATCTCCTAAATTCTAGCGAGTACAAGCCGAGTCTATCCAGTCTTTCTTCATATGAAAGTCCTGACATCCCAGGAATCAGTCTGGTGAACCATCTCTGTACTCCCTCTATGGCAATAATGTCCTTCCTCAGATTTGGAGACCAAAACTGTACGCAATACTCCAGGTGTGGTCTCACCAAGACCCTGTACAACTGCAGTAGAACCTCCATGCTCCTATACTCAAATCCTTTTACTATGAATGCTAACATACCATTCACTTTCTTCACTGCCTGCTGCACCTGCATGCCTACTTTCAATGACTGGTGTACCATGACACCCAGGTCTCGTTGCATCTCCCCTTTTCCTAATCGGCCACCATTTAGATAATAGTCTGCTTTCCTGTTTTTGCCACCAAAGTGGATAGCCTCAGGAAACTTACAAACTTAGAATAAGGGGTAAGCCATTTAGAACGGAGATGAGGAAACAATTTTTCACAGAGAGTCGTGAGTCTGTGGAATTCTCTGCCTCAGAGGGCGGTGGAGGCGGGTTCTCTGGATACTTTCAAGAGAGAGCTAGATAGGGCTCTTAAAGATAGCGGAGTCAGGGGATATGGGGAGAAGGCAGGAACGGGGTACTGATTGGGGATGATCAGCCATGATCACATTGAATGGTGGTGCTGGCACGAAGGGCCGAATGGCCTCCTCCTGCACCTATTGTCTATGGTCTATTGTCTCTACGGAGTTAATACCTTTTCCCCGTGACCAGCGTGGGTTTTTCCCCCGAGATCTTCGGTTTCCTCCCACACACCAAAGACGTACAGGTTTGTAGGTTAATTGGCTTGGTATAAATGTTTTTTTTTAATTGACCCTAGTGTATGCAGGGTAGCATTAATGTGCGAGGGTCGCTGGTCATTGCGGACGCGGTGGGCTGAAGGGCCTGTTTCAGCGCTGTAGCTCTAAACTAAACTAACAGACAGGAAGCACCATTTATGTCGCTTCCACTTGACAATCCTGACAATGCACCATCCTGACAATACAGTAGACAATAGACAATAAACAATAGGTGCAGGAGTAGGCCATTCGGCCCTTCGAGCCAGCACCGCCATTCAATGTGATCATGGCTGACCATCCCCAATCAGTACCCCGTTCCTGCCTTCTCCCCATATCCCCTGACTCCGCTATCTTTAAGAGCCCTATCTAGCTCTCTCTTGAAAGTATCCAGAGAACCGGCCTCCACCGCCCTCTGAGGCAGAGAATTCCACAGAATAAACGTAAATACAGTTGGTCCTGCATTGTTACTTGAATCCTGGAACTCCATCCAACAAGACCATGGAGGTTCATTCAGCTTCTTGCCGTTCCACAAGGTTCCACTATGAATGTATGACTCTAAGTGGTTCAACACCACCTACTGATGGGGATTTGTGGGGCAGGCAAGAGATACTGGCTTTGCCACTAACACCCACATCCCATGAATGAAATTTGTTTTCAACCCCCTCATATTAATCATATTCTATTTAAAGGTACGCAGCCCACACAGAGGATGTTCCACTCAATTTGCATCAGGTGCAAATCTTCAAGGTCCCTCTCTCTTATTTCCTTCTCAAATCGTCCCTCTCTTTAATTCTGTAGAAACGAAAGCATCACGATATTTGATTCCTTAAAAGGGCAGGTGATTTCTTTCAGTCTTCAAAAATCCCACACCTCCATGGGCAGTCACGGTGGCGCAGCGGTAGAGTTGCTGCCTCACAGCGAATGCAGCGGCGGAGACCCGGGTTCGATCCCGACTACGGGTGCTGTCTGTACGGAGTATGTACGTTCTCCCCGTGACCCGCGTGGGTTTATCTCCGGGATCTCCGGTTTCCTCCCACACTCCAAAGACGTGCAGGTTTGTAGGTTCATCGTGTGCAGGAGGAACTCAGCGGGTCAGGGATGCATTTGTGCAGGGAAGGGACAGGCAACGTTCCGGGTTGGGACCCTTCTTCAGATCGTTCCTGAGACGTCCCAATGCGAAACTTTGCCTGTCCATTCCCTCCTGTCCACAAACGTACAGCAGTAAGTAACTCAGTAGGTCAGGCAGCATCTGTGGAAGGAATGGTTAGGTGATGTTCTGGGTTGGAACACTTCTTCAGATTGAAGAAGGACCCTGACCCGAAACGTCAACTGGCCATTTCCTCCACAGATGCTGCCTGTTCTGCTGAGTTCCTCCAGCACTTTTTGTGCTTTTCTCGAAATGAACATGATGCTTTGTATTCCATTATTGGCTAATAATGAGTAACTAGACATATAATATTCACCCTAAACATTATATACAGATTTCACTTTCAATGCAGTTCTTCTGCAGTTGTATATTCTACTGCAGTTGTATAGGGCTCTGGTGAGGCCACATCTGGAGTATTGCGTACAGTTTTGGTCTCTTAATTTGAGGAAGGACATCCTTGTGATTGAGGCAGTGCAGCGTAGGTTCACAAGATTGATCCCTGGGATGGCGGGACTGTCATATGAGGAAAGATTGAAAAGGCTAGGCTTGTATTCACTGGAGTTTAGAAGGATGAGGGGAGATCTTATAGAAACATATAACATTATAAAAGGACTGGACAAGTTAGATGCAGGAAAATTTTTCCCAATGTTGGGCGAGTCCAGAACCAGGGGCCACGGTCTTAGAATAAAGGGGAGGCCATTTAAGACTGAGGTGAGAAAAAAACTTTTTCACCCAGAGAGTTGTGAATTTGTGGAATTCCCTGCCACAGAGGGCAGTGGAGGCCAAATCACTGGATGGATTTAAGAGAGAGTTAGATAGGGCTAGTGGAATCAAGGGATATGGGGAGAAGGCAGGCACGGGTTATTGATAGGGGACGATCAGCCATGATCACAATGAATGGCGGTGCTGGCTCGAAGGGCCGAATGGCCTCTTCCTGCACCTATTTTCTATGTTTCTAATGCAAAATGCTTATGCCTATGATATATTATAAATTAACTTTGCATGCAGTTCACACAGTTTGAGATTGGATATTCTTTTCTAGCGAGGGTTCCGGCTATTATAGGAGGATTATTGGATTCCATTGTTTATCTTGTAGCTACAGGGTTCAGGAGGAAATATTATCTTTGAATGAAAAGGGTTAGATTTATTTTTTTGTGTTGGGAGACCAGGCAAGGTGCCAAAGCCTATAGTGCGAGAGGCAACCAAGGTTGAAAACAGTACAACAGATCAAAGGGTCTGAATTTGAGAAATGTGTACTCAGACGAAGGAGAAACCAACTGTTTACGGTGATCAACGGCCCCCTCCCTCCGCCCACAGCAAGCCTCCCATCACCCACGGCTCCCAGCCCTCACCTGCTGAATAGTGGCCATTGGTCAGTGTGGACTCGATGGGCCGAAGGGTCTGCATCTCCAAATTAAACTAAACTAAAGGAAATACTGAATATTATTCTGAATATTATACTGAATCTCTGCCTCAGAGGGCGGTGGAGGCAGGTTCTCTGGATGCTTTCAAGAGAGAGCTGGATAAGGGCTCTTAGAAATAGCGGAGTCAGGGGATATGGGGAGAAGGCAGGAACGGGGTCCTGATTGGGGATGATCGGCCATGATCACATTGAATGGCGGTGCTGGCTCGAAGGGCCGAATGGCCTACTCCTGCACCTATTGTCTATTGTCTATTAAATCTAGTCGACGTGGTTTTGACAAAAGATAGAAACATAGACAATAGGTGCAGGAAGCCATTTGGCCCTACGAGCCAGCACCGCCATTCAATATGATCATGGCTGATCATCCACGATCAGTACTCCGTTGGTAGACAAAAGTGCTGGAGAAACTCAGCGGGTGCAGCAGCATCTATGGAGCGAAGGAAATAGGCAACGTTTCGGGACGAAACGTTGCCTATTTCCTTCGCTCCATAGATGCTGCTGCACCCGCTGAGTTTCTCCAGCACTTTTGTCTACCTTCGATTTTCCAGCATCTGCAGTTCCTTCTGAAACATCAGTACCCCCGTTCCTGCTTTCTCCCCGCATCCCTTGATTCCGTTAGCCCTAAGAGCTAAATCTAACTCTCTCTTCAATGCATCCAGTGAATTGGCCTCCACTGCTTTCTGCGGCAGAGAATCCCACAACTCTCTGGGTGAAAATGTTTTTCCTCATCTTAGTCCTAAATGGCCTACCCCTTATTCTTAAACTGGTTCTGGACTCCCCCAACATCGGAGACATGTTAAATACTGCTTTTCTCTAACTTCATCTCTAACTTCAGTAGCGGTACGAACATTGACTTCTTTAGCTTCAGATAGCCCTTGCTTTCCCTCCTCTTCCCCTTCCCAGTGCTCCCACTAGCCTTACTGTCTCCGACTACGTTCTACCATTGTCCTGCCCCCTTCCCTGACATCAGTCGGAAGAAGGGTCTCCACCCGAAACGTCGCCCATTCCTTCTCTCCGGAGACGCTGCCTGTCCCGCTGAGTTACTCCGGCATTTTGCGTCTGCCTTCGATTTAAACCAGTATCTGCAGTCAGGGGCAGAAAATCCGGGGGGGGGGGGGTCAGAGGGGACACGTCCCCCCCATGTTTTGAGAGGTGGGGGACATCCCCCCCCCAAGTTTTTGTGATCCTGATTTTAAAATCTCCGCTTTCCGCGAGGCAGTGGAGGTGGGACTGATGATCGAGGGCGCGGCGATTGGAGGAGGGAGACGTGGCACAGACATGCGCCTCATTCGCAGGCAGGATCGATCCCGGCCGGGTCTCTGGCGCTGTCCCGAGTGCTCCCCCCCCCCCACGGGTGGCCAGAGAGCTGTACCCCCAGGCCCACAGCCAGCGCAGAGAAACAGCACTAAACCCAGCTCAACTCTGCCTGTCCCGCCAGGTGAACGTATAACCCTGGATGGACTTGCGGGAAATATGGCCAGCGCGGAGAAGCAGCACTGGTGTCCCGTCAGTCCAGCCAGGGCTGTAGTTAACCCGGTGAGATAGGCAGAGTTGAGCTGCATTTAGCGCTCGATTGAGCCTCTGAAGCCTCGCGCGCGTGTGTGTGAGTGTGCGCATGCTCGCGTGGCCGCCAAAAAATTGTGTCCCCCGTCCCCTCCATGTTTTGATAGCGAGTTCCGCTCTTGTCTGCAGTTCTTTGTTACACACGGAATGGAGGGAGGTGGGTCACGTGCAGGCCGAGGTGATTAGTTCATCTCGGCATTATGCTCAGCACAGTCATTGTGGGCCGAAGGGCCTGTTCCTGTGCTGTGCTGTTCTATATTCTATGCTCTAGCCACTCAAAGTAGTGTGATTGATACACAAGAACTTCTTCTTCTTCTTCTGTCGTGTGTCTTTTAGACCTGCAGCTCCGTTGAGGCGAGCCTGGCCAACGTGTCATCGTCCAGGTCTATCAGACCTCGTTCACCATTCGGTGGCCGGTGTTTGGGGCAACTGGTGACTATGTGCTCCACTGTCTGTGTTGGGTCCCCACACTCGCAGGAGGCGCTGTCCACGAGGCCCCACCTCTTCATCGCTACTCCATAACGTCCGATGCCTGTCTTCAAGCGGTTGAGGGTTGTCCGCTGCTTTCAGGGCCGGTCCTGGCCAGGGACGTCCATGGGGTCAACGATGTACTGGTGTAGCCTAGATGGTTCCGCTGACTTCCACAAGATCTTGATGGATGCACAGAATCTTTTTTTTTGCCATGGTGGAAGAACCAAGAACCAGAGGACAAAACAGGGTTGTGAAAGGGAACCCGCGAGGCAATGTTGTCATTCAGAGGGTGGTGGGGGGAACATGGAACAATCTGCCAAAGGAGGTCGTTGAGGCAAATGCAGTAACAACATTTAAAAGACACCTAGATAGCTACATGAATAAGATTCAAGAGAGTTTATTGTCATGTGTCCCTGTATAGGACAATGAAATTCTTGCTTTGCTTCAGCACAACAGAACATAGTAGGCATTGACTACAGAACAGATCAGTGTGTCCATATACCATTATATAAATATATACACACATGAATAAATAAACTGATGAAGTGCAAATAACAGATAATGGGCTATTAATGTTCAGAGTTTTGTCCGAGCCAGGTTTAATAGCCTGATGGCTGGGGGGAAGTAGCTATTCCTGAACCTGGACGTTGCAGTCTTCAGGCTCCTGTACCTTCTACCTGAAGGTAGCGGGGAGATGAGTGTGTGGCCAGGATGGTGTTGATGATACTGCCAGCTTTTTTGAGGCAGCGATTGCGATAGATCCCCTAAGAAAGGGTTAGAGGGATATGGACCATTTGCAAGCAAATAGGACTAGCGTAGAAGGGGCATCTTGGTCAGCATGGATAAGTTGACTCGAAGGGCCTGTTTCCATGCTGTAGGAAGGAATATGACTCTAAATATACTATCTCCAGGGAGGGGCTTGCAAAATGGTAGCTTAACCAAGATAGACACAATAAGTGCTGGAGTAGGTACACAAAATTGCTGGGGAAACTCAGCGGGTGCAGCAGCATCTATGGAGCGAAGGAAATAGGCGACGTTTCGGGCCGAAACCCTTCTTCAGACCAAGTGCTGGAGTAACTCAGCGGGTCAGACAGCATCTCTGGAGAACATGGATAGGTGACCTTTCACAGAGTGCTGGAGTAACTCAGCGGGTCATAGAAACATAGAAACATAGACAATAGGTGCAGGAGTAGGCCATTCGGCCCTTCGAGCCTGCACCGCCATTCAATATGATCATGGCTGATCATCCAACTCAGTATCCTGTACCTGCCTTCTCTCCATACTCCCTGATCCCTTTAGCCACAAGGGCCACATCTAACTCCCTCTTAAATATAGCCCATGAACTGGCCTCAACTACCTTCTGTGGCAGAGAATTCTAGAGATTCACCACTCTCTGTGTGAAAAATGTTTTCCTCATCTCGATCCTAAAAGATTTCCCCCTTATCCTTAAACTGTGACCCCTTGTTCTGGACTTCCCCAACATCGGGAACAATCTTCCTGCATCTAGCCTGTCCAACCCCTTAAGAATTTTGTAAGTTTCTATAAGATCCCCCCTCAATCTTCTAAATTCTAGCGAGTACAGCATCTGTGGAGAACATGGATCATGCAGCATCTGTGGAGAACATGGATAGGTGACGTTTCACAGAGTGCTGGAGTAACTCAGTGGGTCAGGCCGCATCTGTGGAGAACATGGATAGGTGACGTTTCACAGAGTGCTGGAGTAACTCAGCGGGTCAGGCAGCATCTGTGGAGAACATGGATGGGTGGTTTCAGGTCTGGACCCTTCTCCAAACTCTGAAGAAGGGTCCCAACCTGAAACGCCACCTATTTATTTTTCCCACAGATGCTGTCTGAAGCTCTGAATTACTCTGTTGTTTAAGAAAGATGCTGGAAAAATAGAGGGGAGACAAAAATGCTGGAGAAACTCAGCGGGTGAGGCAGCGTCTATGGAGCGAAGGAATAGGTGACGTTTCGGGTCGAGACCCTTCCGGAAACTCAGCGGGTAAGGCAGCATCTATGGAGCGAAGGAATAGGTGACGTTTCGGGTCGAGACCCTTCCGGAAACTCAGCGGGTGAGGCAGCATCTATGGAGCGAAGGAAAAGGTGACGTTTCGGGTCGAGACCCTTCCGGGTCTCGACCCGAAACGTCACCTATTCCTTCGCTCCATAGATGCTGCCTCACCCGCTGAGTTTCTCCAGCATTTTTGTCTACCTCTGAATTACTCCAGCACTTTTGTGCCTATCTTTGGTATAAAGCCGCACCTACGGTTCCTTATCCATTGGATGTTGGTTAGTTTCCATGGCTCGTTCAAATGTAATTTTTCAGTGAACAGATGGAAATATAGTTGGTTTTCCTCTCGACCAAAGATAATCTATTAATTGCCGACAGCTTCCAATGTTATTGTCAAGTGCTGCGAAGTCAACACAATTGAATCCGCCTTTATTCCCCATTCATTCACAGGATGTGGGCTAACATTTAATACCCCATCCCGATCAGCCCCCAAGAAGCCGACTAAGAACCACTTTGTTGATCCGATGCTTTCGTCCTGGGGAGGGGTGCGTTTTTATATAGAATTCTCCTCCTGGTGATTAAAAATCTGGGTACTATCCAAGTTAAGGAGGATTGTGCTTAACTCGTAGAACGGGTTTGGCGAGATGGAAGCGATTTGGTCGCGGTGCCTCGTTCAGTCACTTGGCCAGCTTTATGTTAACGAGAACCAACTCAGCAGGATTTGTCATTTTGATCAAGAAACACCTCCTTGCAAATTTGTGCCTTTACTAACTTCACCATCGAGGCCAAGACATTGGTCCTTGTTAAAGTGGAGATGTCTGAAGAAGGGTCTCGACCCGAAACGTCACCCATTCCTTCGCTCCATAGATGCTGCCTCACCCACTGAGTTTCTCCAGCATTTTTGTCCACCTTCGATTTTTCCTGCATCTGCAGTTCCTTCTTAAACAAATGTAACTATATCTCTTTTCACTGTATTTACTAGGGACAATAGACAATAGACAATAGGTGCAGGAGTAGGCCATTCGGCCCTTCGAGCCAGCACCGCCATTCAATGTGCTCATGGCTGATCATCCCCAATCAGTACCCCGTTCCTGCCCTCCCCATATCCCCTGACTCCGCTATCTTTAAGAACCCTTTAAGCATCCAAAGAACTGGCCTCTACCGCCCTCCGAGGCAGAGAATTCCACAGACTCACCACTCTGTGTGAAAAAGTGTTTCCTCGTCTCCGTTCTAAATGGCTTGCCCCTTATTCTTAATCTGTGTGGCCCCTGGTTCTGGACTCCCCCAACATCGAGCATGTCCAAACCCTTAACAATCTTATATGTTTCAATAAGATATCCTCTCATCCTTCTAAACTCCAGTGAATATAAGCCTAGACTTTCCAATCGTTCCTCATGACAGTCCCGCCATCCCAGGAATTAACTGGGGATGATTAGCCATGATCACATTGAATGGTGGTGCTGGCTCGAAGGGCCGAATGGCCTACTCCTGCATCTATTGTCTATTGTCTATTGTCATATCCAGGTCTTCAGACCGGAGATAGACACAAAAAGCCGGAGTAACTCAGCGGGACTGGCAGCATTTCTAGAGAGAAGGAATGGGTGACGTTTCGGGTCGAGACCCTTCTTCAGACTGGGGTGAGGGACAAGGGAAAAGCAGGTCTGTTTCTGTTGCACCTCCCTCATTGACAGGGGTGTTTTGCCACCTAGAGGTTCACACGCGTATATATTGTCGTATATTATCTGACGGGGGGCGTGGTCACGGCAAGAAAGTCCCTGGTACCCGGGGACAGTCCCAGTTCATCTCCGATCTCCCCTTCCGTATCTGCTGATTTATTTTTCACCATTTGAAAAAATATGAGCAATCAGATTGTTCAGATTCCATCGAAGGCAGAGCCTTCCCTCTGAACACACTTCCAGGAAGCCTGGAGTCAGATTCATCTCTAGACTCAGTGGGAGTATTGTTGACACTGTGACAAGTGATAGCAAATTATCAGGAGGTAGACAAAAGTGCTGGAGAAACTCAGCGGGTGCAGCAGCATCTATGGGGCGAAGGAATAGGCAACGTTTCGTCCCGAAACCCTTCTGGAAATAGGCAACGTTTCGGGCCGAAACCCTTTTGGGTTTCGGCCCGAAACGTTGCCTATTTCCTTCGCTCCATAGATGCTGCTGCACCCGCTGAGTTTCTCCAGCACTTTTGTCTACCTTCGATTTTCCAGCATCTGCAGTTTCTTCTTAAACCATAGCAAATTATCAACGTCTTTTACACCTCGTCACCTCTCTATTTCCAGTAGCTGCCAGTGGAAACTGGTGTCTCCAGAAGAGGGGGAAGTCTCGGACTAGAGGACACAAAGGGGGTTTGGGAACAGCTCCATCCAAGACTGCAGGTAGACAAAAGTGCTGGAGAAACTCAGCGGGTGAGGCAGCATCTCTGGAGCGAAGAAATTACCCCTCGGGTTCCTATTAAATCTAAATTGAATAGCTTTGGTAGTTTACACCCCAGCGGTATGAACATTGACTTCTCTAACTTCAGACAGCCCTTGCCTTCCCTCTCTCTCCATCCCCTTCCCCTTCCCAGTTCTCCCACCAGTCTTACTGTCTCCGACTACATCCTATCTTTGTCCCGCCCTCTCCCCTGACATCAGTTTTGAAGAAGGGTCTCGACCCAAAACGTCATCAAAGGTCAATAGACAATAGGTGCAGGCCATTCGGCCCTTCGAGCCAGCACCGCCATTCAATGCGATCATGGCTGATCACCCCCAATCAGTACCCCGTTCCTGCCTTCTCCCCATATCCCCTGACTCTGCTATTTTTAAGAGCCCTATCTAGCTCTCTCTTGAAAGCATCCAGAGAACCTGCCTCCACCGCCCTCTGAGGCAGAGAATTCCACAGACTCACAACTCTCTGTGAGAAAAAGTGTTTCCTCGTCACCGTTCTAAATGGCTTATCCCTTATTCTTAAACTGTGTGGCCCCTGGTTCTGGACTCTCCCCAACATCAGGAACATGTTTCCTGCCTCTAGAGTGTCCAAGCCCTTAACAATTTTATATGTTTCAATGAGATCTCCACTCATCCTTCTAAACTCCAGAGTGTACAAGCCCAGCTGCTCCATTCTCTCAGCATATGCGATGGCAGAGAGTGGTGGACACTGCCCGGTCTGTCACGGGTACTGACTGACCTCCCCACCATCGAAGGTCGATCGCAGGTACTGACCTCACCACCATCGAAGTGATCTACAGGAGTCGCTGCCTCAAATAGGCAGCCAGCATCGTCAGAGACCCACACCACCCTGGCCACGCTCTCATTTCACCCCTGCCATCGGGAAGAAGGTACAGGAGCCTGAAAACTGTAACGTCCAGGTTCAGGAACAGCTACTTCCCCACAACCATCAGGTTCTTGAACACTAGGAACTCCAACTAAACTCCGAACAAATGTCATTGTTCTATCTGGGACACTCTTGTTTAAGAAAGAACTGCAGATGCTTGAAAAATCGAAGGTGGACAAAAATTGCTGGAGAAACTCAGCGGTTGAGGCAGCATCTCTGGAGAGAAGGGATGGGTGACGTTTCGGGTCGAGACCCTTCGCCAGACTGAGAGCCGGGGGAGAGGGAAACTCGAGATATGGAAGGGTAAGGTGTGAAAACGACAGATCAAGGCAGACGATGATCGGTTTCGGTACATATGACAGTAAAACACTCTTGAGGTGGAATGAATGCTCCCTCTTGTGGGAGAGTGCAGAACAACGGGCGATCACTCCCCCTTCAAGAGAGACGAGACGGTTCCTACGAGGGTCGTGAATCTTTCTCAAAGGGAAATGTTTTTAAGGCAGGGGTAGACCACAACTTGAGAGCACCTCAGTGGGGCAGGCAGCATCTCTGTAGAGAAGGAATGGGCAAGGGTCACAAAAAGGTCTCAACCCGAATCGTCACCCATTCCTTCTCTCCAGAAATGCTGCCTGTCCTGATGAGTTACTCCACTCTTTGTTTCTATCTTTGGTTTAAACCAGCATCCTTCCTATACAACCAGAGAGCAGCTCTGAACAACTATCTACCTCATTGGTGACCCTCGGACTATCTTTGATCGCACTTTGTGTGTAGGAGGGAACTGCAGATGCTGGTTTAAAATGAAGATAGACACAAAATGCTGGAGTAACTCAGCGGGACAGGCAGCATCTTTGATCGGACTTTACTGGCTTTACCTTGAACTAAACGTTATTCCCTTATCACGTATCCATGCATTCTAAATGGCTCGATTGTAATCATGTGTTGCCTTTCCGCTGACTGGTTTAGCACGCAACAAGAGCTTTTCACTGTACCTCGGTACACGTGACAATAAACTAAACTGAAACTGGTCCTGGATAGATTCTTGTGTAGGAAGGAATTGCAGATGCTGGTTTATACCAAAGATTTAAACCAGGATCAGGCAACATCTCAAGAGATCATGGATAGATAATAGACAATAGGTGCAGGAGTATGCCCTTCGTGCCAGCATCGCCATTCAATGTGATCATGGCTGATCATCCCCAATCAGTACCCCGTTCCTGCCTTCTCCCCATATCCCCTGACTCCGCTATTTTTAAGAGCCCTATCTACAATAGCTCTCTCTTGAAAGTATCCAGAGAACCGGCCTCCACCGCCCTCACCGCGGATAGGTACAAAGTGCTGGAGTAACTCAGCAGGTCAGGCAGCATCTCTGGAGAACATGGATAGGTGACGTTTGGTGTCGAGACCCTTCTTCACACTTCCCCTATCCATGTTCTCTAGAGATGCTGCCTGAACTGTTGAGTTGCTCCAGCACTTGTGTCCTTTAGTGTATTAACCAGCATCTGCAATTCCTTGTTTCCACAGCTTCTTCCCCTCTGCTATCAGGCTTCTGAACGGCCCTTCCATAAGCTAGGGTACTGTCCGATTCACCTCTACCCCATTGCGGACATTGGACTTTGTCTCTGGAACTGATGCGCTACGATGCTGAGAACTATATTCTGCACTCTGTATCTTCCCCTTTGCTCCACCTATTTGAGTTTGTCTGCAGAGCATGGATTGGTGACGTTTCAACTTGACACCCTTCTTCACGCCCAAGCTGAAATGCCACCTTTTCATGCTCTCCAGAGATGCTGACTGCCCCACCGAGTTACTCCGGCACTTTGTGTCTTTGTTTGTAAACTAGGATCTGCAGTTCCTTGTACTCACATTGTACTTGAGTTTGACTCGATCGTATTTATGTGTAGTATTATCTGATGTGATTGACTAGCATGCAAAACAAAACGCTTCACTGTACCTCGGTACATGTGATATCAATAAGCCCAAACCAAAACCTCATAATTGCGCACATCAGTCTGAAAAAAGATTCCGATACGATATGTAATCTAAACTAATCCCATTTGCCTGCATTTTGCCCACATTTACGTGGGTTTTCTCCGGGCGCTCCGGTTTCCTCTCACATCCCAAAGACATGCGGTTTTGTAGATTAATTGGCCCTCTGCAAAATGTCCCTAGTGTGCAGGCAGTTTAGCTTAGAGATACAGCGCGGTAACAGGCCCTTCGGCCCACCGAGTCCGCACCGACCAGCGATCCCCGCACACTAACACTATCCCACACACATTAGGGACAATTTTACATTTACACCAAGCCAAATAACCTACAAACCTGAGCGTCTTTGGAGTGTGGGGGGAAACCGAAGATCTCGGAGAAAACCCACGCGGGTCACGGGGAGAACGTGCAAACTCCGTACAGACAGCGCCCGTGGTCGGGATCGAACCCGTGTCTGTGCCACTGGAAGCGGTGTAAGGCAGTAACTCTACCGCCCCTCGAGGTGGCTGAGAAAGTGGGATAACATACGACTAGTGTGATGGTTGGTGTGGACTCAGTGGAGATCATCTCTAAAGTAAGCGATTATTGAAGAGTGGAAAATCATTTGGAACTACCCCTCCACTAGATGGCGACCTCTGCTGCCAGAGAGCCTCACATTCTACGAAGGTTGAATTTACTAATTGTAGGTAATTAACCTACAAACAAATTCTCACCTTTACATCATTCCCTGTGCCCCACCTGAATGCGCACACATTTCTCTCCCCCCTCCCCTCCCCCCCGCACACTAGTCCCACCTGCCCGTGTTTGGCCCTGATCCCTCTAAACCTGTCCTATCCATGTACCTGTCCAAATGTCTCTTAAATGCTGTTATAGTCCCAGCCTCAACGACCTCCTCTGACAGCTCGTTCCATACACCCACCACCCTCTGTGTGAAAAAGTTGCCTCTCGGATTCCTATTAAATCTTTCCCCTCTCATCTTAAACCGATGTCCTCAGATTCCCCCACCCTGGGTAAAAGACTCTGTCCATTTATGATATCAATCACCTCCAGTTTAAATTCCATTTGGAATATTTTGGAGGACCAAGAAACCAAGGACCCCTCGTGATCTTATAGGGCGGCTCGGTGGCGCAGCGGTAGAGTTGCTGCCTCACCTCGCCAGAGACCCGGGTTCCATCCTGAATACGGGTGCTGTCTGTACGGAGTTTGTAAGGGCTTCGGGCATCGGACCATGGGCGGCAGCGACTGCAGAGTGTCCAACAGCCCCCACCACGGGTGAACAAAGAGGAAGATGATTGAACTTTTTCCCCTTCCATCACAGGTGAGGATTGTGGATTTCGCTGTGGTGGATGTTTATGTGAAACTTTATTCTATGTGCGGTGTGTCTTGTTGCGTTTAACTTAGTATGGCTGTATGGTAACTCAAATATCACTGTACCTTAATTGGTGCATGTGACAATACATTTGAACTTGAACTTGAGCGCCTGGGTTTTCTTTGGGTGCTCCGGTTTCCTCCAAAGACGTGCGGGTTTGTAGGTTAATTGGCTTCTGCAAATAGTCCTGAGTGTACGGGTGATTGTGGTTGGCACGGACAGGGCAGGCCGAAGGGACTGTTTCCACGCTGCATCCCATAAAAAGCCTCTATAAGATCACCTCTCATCCTCTTGCCCTCCAAATCATGAAGTCCTAGCCCACCCACTGCTCCCTATAGCTCAGGCCCTCAAGCCCTGACATCATCCTCATAAATCTTCCCTGCACTCTTAACAAGCTAATGGCATCCTTTCTGTAGCAGGGTAGAAACATAGAAACATAGAAAATAGGTGCAGGAGTAGGCCATTCGGCCCTTCGAGCCTGCACCACCATTCAATATGATCATGGCTGATCATCCAACTCAGTATCCTGTACCTGCCTTCTCTCCATACCCCCTGATCCCTTTAGCCACAAGGGCCACATCTAACTCCCTCTTAAATATAGCCAATTAACTGGCCTCAACTACCCTCTGTGGCAGAGAATTCCACATATTCACCGCTCTCTGTGTGAAAAATGTTTTCCTCATCTTGGTCCTAAAAGACTTCCCTCTTATCCTTAAACTGTGACCCCTTGTTCTGGACTTCCCCAACATCGAGAACAATCTTCCTGCATCTAGCCTGTCCAACCCCTTAAGAATGTTGTAAGTTTCTATAAGATCCCCCCTCAATCTTCTAGATTCATCCTCTTGCCCACCAAATCATGAAGTCCTAGCCCACCCACTGCTCCCTATTGCACAGGCCATCAAGCCCTGACACCATCCTCATAAATCTTCCCTGCACTCTTAACGAGTTAATGGCATCCTTTCTATAGCAGGGTGTTGGTGCGTCTAATGAGTCTGTCAATCTGCAGCAAGCATGAATTTAATTGTTCCCCTTCATCTCCTCAGGAACACAGCAACTCTGGCAGTATCTCGTCGTGCCATGGACCCAGATCACCTCCTCCATCCGGCTATCAGCAGAGAGCAGAGGCCACCCCGACTGAAGATTGTTAAGGGTTTGGACACGCTAGAGGCAGGAAACATGTTCCCGATGTTGGACCAGAAGTCACAGTTTAAGAATAAGGAGTAAGCCATTTAGAACGGAGACGAGGAAACACTTTTTCTCACAGAGAGTGGTGAGTCTGTGGAATTCTCTGCCTCAGAGGGTGGTGGAGGCAGATTCTCTGGATGCTTTCAAGAGAGAGCTAGATAGGGCTCTTAAAAATAGCGGAGTCAGGGGATATGGGGAGAAGGCAGGAACAGGATACTGATTGAGGTTGATCAGCCATCATCACATTGAATGGCGGTGTTGGCTCGAAGGGCCAAATGGCCTACTCCTGCACCTATTGTCTATTGTCTAAGTCCCGTCACCCCTTTGCTCCACATGGAACACAACTCCTAGCATCCATCCATCCAGCCAACTGAGACAAAAGCACACTGGATAGCCACCGTGTGGTCACAGGAGTGGAAGGCAACCTCATCTCCATTACACAGCTACATCTCTTCACCAGATAAAAGCTGTCCAGGGTCTGTCCTCCCCAGAGGAGCATGGGTGAAGCTCAACAGACTTGGTCCTGGAGTTGGGCGTTTCAATGCCCGCGTGTGGAGATGGGGGCTCCCTCCGCCAGAGCCCAGCCTGTGAATGTGGAGCAGAACAACAGACAGCCAACCATGTCATCTCTGGGTGCCCGCTCTCCCACCCACCAAATGGAGCTGTGTCAGGGCCTGGCAGACATTGACACCAACAGAGACAACGACCTGGCTGCTCAACACCCGGCTTGAGATCTCACTATTCCTTTGGTTCAAGTTTCATTCGCAAGAGGAAGAAGAAACACAAGAGACACAAGGAACTGCAGATGCCGGTTTACAAAAAATATATACAAAGTGCTGGAGTAACACAGTGGGTCAGGCAACATCTCTGGAGAACATGGACAGGTGACATCTGAGACCTGACCACACCAATCACTTGAAAAAAAATCATTATCTTTAGTGTTGGTTTCCAGTGACAAATGTCTGCTGCTCAATGCCTCTATCAATCCACCCCCCACCCCCACCTATTCCCCCCCCCCCTCCCCACCTATTCCCCCCCCCTCCCCCCTCCCCCCCCACTCCCCACCCTGCCATCTGGTGACAATGTCTCCATTAAAGTGGCACTGTCCTACAGATACAGTGTGGAAACAGGCCCTTCGGCCCACCCTGACCATGCTAACCCGTTGTCACTAGTTCTATCTTACACATTAGGGACAATTTACAGAAGCCAATTAAGTTCATAGGTTCTAGGAGCAGAATAAGGCCATTTGGGCCATCAAGTCTACTCCACCACTCAATCATGGCTGATCTATCTTTCCCCTCTCAACCCCATTCTCCTGCCTTCTCCCCATAACCCCTGGCAACCTTACTGATCAAGAATCTATCAATTTCCGCCTGAAAAATATCCATTGACTTGGCCTCCACCGCCGTCTGTGGCAATGAATTCCACAGATTCACCACCTTCTGACTAAAGAAATCCCACCTCATCTCCATTCTAACCTACAAACCTGTACGTCTTTGGGATGAGGGAGGAAACCGGAGCACCCAGAGAACCCAGAGAAAACCCACGCAGGTCACGGGGGGAACGTAGAAACTCTGTACATAAACATAATCATACTTTATTAGCCGAGTATGTTTTGCAACATACGAGGAATTTGATTTGCCAGACAGTCATATGTAGAAAAAGCAACAAGATGCACAAAATACATTTCGACATAAACATCCACCACAGTGACTCCTCCACATTCCTCACTGTGATACAGCCCTCGTGGCCAGGATCGAACCCGTGTCTCTGGCGCTATGAGGCAGTGACTCTACCGCTGCGACACCGTGCTGCCCCAGTGTATTGGTGACCCATTTCTCTAACGTCAGCACGAACCTCAAGGACCTGGCTACCAGTAAAGCAAGCACTCAGACCGTGGGCTCAGAAAGTCTCGCAGTGGAAACTCATCATGAGCTGCCATCTTGTCCGCAGAATCTAGCTTTTTTAATTTTTTTATTTTATTTTTATTAGAAGTACGGTAAGTTACAATACTACACAGCACATATGTCTTAATACATTTTTTGTACCGCTTCATTTTTTGAGCTTTAAGAAAAAGATAGAAGTAAGGAAAGTAAAGAAAGTGCGCAAGAGTCGTGAAGGTGCAGGAGAGTGTTGAGAAAGGAAAGCCCCTTAGAAAAGAAGTTAGAGAAGGAAGTAAAGAAAGAAAGTAGACCCTAGAAAAGAAGGAAAAAGAAAGGAGAAACAATCGCTCTATTATAACATTAAACTCCGCAGAAAGGGGACTACCAACCAAGTCTGTTTTTGTTGTTTTGTTTATTTTTACCCCCCGTTGCCAGATCCTGGTACCTTTTATTTATTTATTTTTTAAATTACTATTGCACCTCATGCTTGTAATAGTCCCAAAAACGTAGACCACGTCTTTTGGAAGTGGTCTGCTTTGCCGGCTAAGAGGAATCTCATCTCTTCAGAATCTAGCTTGTGGTGACCACAAGCACCTAGCCCTGCTCTCTACATCCACACTCTCATTGTCCCAGAGTCACTCACACATTCATAACTTCATAGGTTCTCCTCCAGTCAGTCAGTCAGTCAGTCAGTCAGTCAGTCAGTCAGTCAGTCAGTCAGTCAGTCAGTCAGTCAGTCAGTCAGTCAGTCAGTCAGTCAGACAGTCAGACAGTCAGACAGTCAGTCAGTCAGTCAGTCAGTCAGTCAGTCAGTCAGTCAGTCAGTCAGTCAGTCAGTCAGTCAGTCAGTCAGTCAGTCAGTCAGTCAGTCAGTCAGTCAGTCAGTCAGTCAGTCAGTCAGTCCCTCACTCACTCCTCCCTCACACACACACTCATTCACTCGGAGTCAGGGGATATGGGGAGAAGGCAGGAACAGGGTACTGATTGGGGATGATCAGCCATGATCACGTTGAATGGCGGTGCTGGCTCGAAGGGCCGAATGGTCTACTCCTGCACCTATTGTCTATTGGGTGAGTGAGTGAGTGAGTGAGTGGGTCAGTGAGTGTGGGTGTGTGGGTGGGTGAGTGAGTGAGTGTGGGTGGGTGAGTGAGTGTGAGTGGGTGAGTGAGTGTGAGTGGGTGAATGAGTGAGTGAGGGAGTAATTGAGTGAGTGTGGGTGAGTGGGTAAGTCATCTGACGATAATTTAAATGCCCTTGTCTACAGCTGAGAAGTCAGGCTGACACACACACAAACACATCCTGTTTTTGAAGGTGATGTGCAGATTCACCGCACACAAACATCAGATGTGCTGTGGTTCCCTCTGCTAGTTTCGCTGCATTGGATTGCTGATGACATTTCAAGAGGAAGATATGTTTCGATACGATCAGCGGAAACCTGCGGTTCTCGGAACCTTTTGTTGACAATACTGTTGCTTTGTTTTATAGACAATAGACAATAGACAATAGGTGCAGGAGTAGGCCATTCGGCCCTTCGAGCCAGCACCGCCGTTCAATGTGATCATGGCTGATCATCCCCAATCAGTACCCCGTTCCTGCCTTCTCCCCATATCTCTGCTATTTTTCTTGGTTTCTTGGTCCTCCAAAATATTCCAAATGGAATTTAAACTGATGTGGGTGAGTGAGTGAGGGTGGGTGAGTGAGTGAACTTTAAGAGCCCTATCTAGCTCTCTCTTGAAAGCATCCAGAGAACCTGCCTCCACCGCCCTCTGAGGCAGAGAATTCCACAGACTCACCACTCTCTGTGAGAAAAAGTGTTTCCTCGTGAGATGTTGCGCCGCGCTAGGGTCTTGGGCCTGTTCTACTTTGGCTGTCAGTCACGCGACAGGCCGGTGGTGCGCGCAGATTTCGTGCAGGATGAAATCCACACTCCTCCACGCCACTCCACACTCCTCCACACCACTCCATGCGGCCGTCCCGCGCTACCCACGTGCTACCCGCATGCTAGCAGGTCGCATAAAGGGCGTGCGAATGACGGCCAAGTGGGACAGGCCATTAACTCTCTTTTAAATCCATCCAGTGAATTGGCCTCCACCGCCCTCTGTGGCAGAGAATTCCACAAATTCACAACTCTCTGGGTGAAAAAGTTTTTTCTCACCTCAATTTTAAATGGCCTCCCCTTTATTCTTAGATTGTGGTCCCTGGTTCTGGGCTCCCCCAACATTGGGAACATTTTACCTGCATCTAGCTTGTCCAGTCCTTTTATACGTTTCTATAAGATCCCCTCATCCTTCTAAATTCCAGTGAATACAAGCCCAGTCTTTCCTGATATGACAGTCCCGCCATCCTGGGGATTAACCTCGTGAACCTACGCTGCACTGCCTCAATAGCAAGGATGTCCTTCCTCAAATTAGGAGACCAAAACTGCACACAATACTCCAGATGTGGTCTCACCAGGCCCCTGTACAACTGCAGAAGGACCTCTTTACTACTCCTATACTCAAATCCTTTCTATGAAGTGCGTGGTGAGTGAGTGAGTGAGTTAATGAATGAGTCAATTTTTTCACTGCCTGCTGTACCTGCATGTTTACTTTCAGAGTGACTGGTGTACAAGGGAACCCAGATCTCGTTGCACTTCCCTTTTTCCTAATCTGACACCATTGAGATAGTAATCTACCTCCTCGTTCTTGCTGCCAAAGTGGATAACCTCACATTTATGTACATTATACAATACAATACCGTTTATTTGTCATTTGAACCTCACATGAAGTTCAAATGAAATTTGGTTTCTGCAGTCATACAAGAAAAGAACCAAGACACACAACCAACACAATTTACACAAACATCCATCACAGTGAATCTCCTCCTCACTGTGATGGAAGGCAAAGTCTTGTCTCTCCCCTGCAGTCCATTCCTCTCCCGAAGTCAAAGTCAAAGCCCCCGGCGGGCGCTAGCAAGTCACACGGCCACTTAAAGCCGCGCCGGGCGATGTAAGGCCCTGCCCCGGGACTTGATGTTGGAGCCCCCGGCGGGATGGCGGCGCGACCGACGTCGCAGCGGCCTCTGCAGTCCGTCTGTCTTTTTTTATTTTATTGTCCTGTTGAGTGTATAGTTTGTGGTGGGTTTTTGACTGTGTATGTGTGGGGGGCGGGGGAAACTTTTAGATCTCTTCCCTGCACGGGGACCTGACCTTTTCCCTGTCGGGACTCCGTTGCCGTTGGGGCCTAGCACCGTGGAGCGGCCTCCAACCGGAACGACCTGGGGGCTCAAGTCACGGAGCCTGTAGAGCTGCGGACCTACCATCGTGGAGCTGGCCGGCTTCGGAGCGTGGAGACCTGCGGTGGCGCGCTGCTGCGACCCGACCCCGGTGGATGGTGACACCGGGAGCTCGCGGATCCCCGGTGGGAGACTGCTTTGCGGGGCACCGGCAACGGTGACTTCTCCCGCTCGAATTGCGGGGTTGAGAGTGACCAGGAGCGGGGCCTTATATCGCCCGGCGCGGCTTTAAATGGCCGCGGACTTGCTAGCGCACGCCGGGGGCTCCAACATCGGGCACCGGAGCAGGGCCTTACATCGCCCGGCGCGGCTTTAAGTGGCCGTGGGACTTGCTGCATCTGAATGCATCTGCCCACTCACTCAGCCTGTCCAAGTCACCCTGCAACCTCCTAGCATCCTCTTCGCAGTTCACAATACGACTAAGTTTTGTGTCATCTGCAAATTTGCTGATGTAACTTTTAATCCCATCATCTTAATCATTGATATATTAATATATTGTAAATATATATATATATATGTTTAGTTTAGTTTCTGTGCTCTATAGCTCCAAGAATGACTCCTCTTACTTTACAGCATGGGAACAGACCCTTCGGCCCATCGAGTCCACGCTGACCATCGATCACCCCTTCACCCCAGTTCTACATTATCCCACTTTATCATCCCTTATTGATGCAACGACCAAGAAAGCACACCAATGCCTCTACTTCCTAAGAAGGATTAGGAATTCTCGACCCGAAACGTCATCTATTCCTTCGCTCCATAAAAGCTGCCTCACCCGCTGAATTTCTCCAGCATTTTTGTCTACCTTTGCTCATAATCATGTATTGTCTTTCCGCTGACTGGATAGCACGCAACAAAAGCTATTCACTGTCCCTCGGTACACGTGACAATAAACTAAACTGAGCTGAAAACTGAAACTGCCAATTAAAGGGCCAATTATCCTACTAACCCACACGTCTTTGGGACGTGGGAGGAAACTAGAGCACATGGAGGAAAGCCATGTGGTCACAGGGAGAACGTGCAAACTCCACACAGACAGCACCCGAGGTCAGGATCGAACCTGGGTCTCTGGCGCTGTGAGGCAGTGACTCTACTGCGCCATTGTGTCATCTTACATTGATTAGTCCTATTTAGGAAGGATTCCCATTGTAGTTGGAAAGGCACCAACATCATGGTTCAATGGTTTAATGGTGCTTTGTTCAATTATGTACTACACGGTGAATTTCATTTTGCAAAGATCACACAAGTCGTCATATTTAGCCACCATTTGCAAAAAAGACCAGTCCGTTATCTTGAATTTTCCAGCATTCACTGCCCCTCAGCACTATCCTACACACTGGGGATAATTTAGAATTTACAGAAGCCAATTAAGCTACAGACACGCAGGTATTTGGAATGTGGGAGGAAACTGGAGCACCTGGAGAAAACCCACGCGGTTACAGGGAGAGCGTACAAACTCAGTCGAGACAGCAGCCGTAGTCAGGATCGAACTGGGGACTCTGGCGCTGTGAGGCAGCAACTCTACCGCTGCGCCACCGTGCCGCCCGGCATTCCCTGCGCCGGGAAAGGGAAATGGGATGAGCTAAAGCTTCGTCTTTTTGATCTTGTGTCCAATAAATCCAGTCTTGCGTAAGGAGGAACCGCGGATGCTGGTTTAGACCAAAGGTAGACACAAACAACTGGTGTAACTCAGCGGGACAGGCGGCATCTTTGGAGAGAAGGAATGGGTGACGTTTCGAGTCTGAAGAAGGGTCTCGACCCGAAACATCACCTTCTCTCCAGAAATCTGGCCTTGTGCACGTTCATTGGCTCTTTAGGTGCCTGTTCATGGGATGCCGGTTTGGCCATGAGGGCAGTACGTTCACAACCCCAGTTGGAGTCAGCACTCCGTTACTAGTTCACAGGTTACAGGAGTAGAATTAAGCCATTCGGCCCATTGAGTCCATTCCGCCATTCAATCATGGCTGATGGCATGTTGGCCTTTATAACAAGACAAATCGAATATAGGAGCAAAGAGGTCCTTCTGCAGTTGTATAGAGCCTTAGTGAGGCCACACATGGAGTATTGTGTGCAGTTTTGGTCCCCTAATTTGAGGAAGGACATTCTTGCTATTGAGGGAGTGCAGTGTAGGTTTACAAGGTTAATTCCCGGGATGGCGGGACTGTCATATGCTGAGAGAATTGAGCAGCTGGGCTCTGGAGTTTAGAAAGATGAGAAGGGATCTCATTGAAACATATAAGATTGTTAAAGGTTTGGACACACTAGAGGCAGGAAACATGTTCCCGATGTTGGGAGAGTCCAGAACCAGGGGCCACAGTTTAAGAATAAGGAGTAAGCCATTTAGAACGGAGACGAGGAAACACTTTTACTCACAGAGAGTGGTGAGTCTGTGGAATTCTCTGCTTCAGAGGGCAGTGGAGGCCGGTTCTCTGGATGCTTTCAAAAGAGAGCTAGATAGGGCTCTTAAAAATAGCGGGGTAAGGGGATATGGGGAGAAGGCAGGAACCGGGATACTGATTGGGGATGATCAGCCATGATCACATTGAATGGCGGAGCTGGCTTGAAGGGCCGAATGGCCTACTCCTGCACCTATTGTCTATTGTCCCCATAACCCTTGACGCCTGCTCTAATCACGAACCTAATATAATCGTAGTTACCTTTACATGCTCTACGAGGAAGCACAGAGCAGATCAGAAACCCCCCTGAAAGCGAAAGATAAGTTGTCGATAGTGCCTGTCACCTCACACAGCAAGCACTCCGCAGCTTACTTGAGAGAGTGCCAGATCCACCGCCTCTTTTGATTTAGGATTGTCTTTCAAAACAAGCCTGACAATGTTTAGTTTGAGTGTTTAAGAAGGAACTGCAGATGCTGGAAAATCGAAGGTAGACAAAAGTGTTGGAGAAACTCAGTGGGTGCAGCAGCATCTATGGAGCGAAGGAAATAGGCAACGTTTCGGGATGAAACCCGGAAGGGTTTCGGCCCGAAACGTTGCCTATTTCCAGAAGGGTTTCGGCCCGAAACGTTGCCTATTTCCAGAAGGGTTCGGCCCGCAACGTTGCCTATTTCCTTCAGGGTTTCGACCCGAAGCGTTGCCTATTTCCTTTGCTCCATAGATGCCGCTGCACCCGCTGAGTTTCTCCAGCACTTTTGTCTACCTTCAATGTTTAGTTTAGTTTGGTTTAGTTTAGGTTAGAGATACAGTGTGGAAACAGGCCCTTCAGCCCACCGAGTCCATGCCGACCATCGATCATCCCGCACACTAGTTCTATCCTCCGCTTTACTTTACTTGAGAGATACAGCGTGCAAACAAGCCCTTCGGCCCACCGGGTCCGTGCCGACCATCGATCATCCCGCACACTAGCACTATCCTACACATTTGGGATAATTTACCGAAGCCAATTAAACTATCAACCTGCATGTCTCTGGATTGTGGGAGGAAACCGGAGCACCTGGAAAAAAAATCCAGCGGTCACAGGTAGAACGTGCAAACTCCGTACAGACAGCACCCTTGCTCAGGATCGAACCCGGGTCTCTGGCGCTGTGAGACAACAACTCTACCGCTGCGCCACCGTGCCTTGCCCATAGGAAGCACCAACACTTGTTGCCCGTTCCTTAAAGCCCCCCTGAACTGAGGCCAGTTAAGTGTTGAGGAAGGTACAGGAGTCTGAAAACTACGACCACCAGGTTCCAGAACAGCTTCTTCACAACAACCATCAGTGCTCTTGAAGTATAAAATTACCTGGTCCTCCAACACGTCAGTTTCCGAGTCTCCCAGACGACTTCCATCCATTTTCTTCACAGCCTCTTGAGATTCACGAGACAAGCCAGACCACGGGGAGCTCGGTTACCAACTGCGGCCAAGGAGGTCCATTAAACAAACGGATAAAGCAATCTGTTCTCCCCCCTCACCCCCGTGCTGTTGCAGAGGTGATATCACGCTTCGTTGCACGGGATGAGGACAAATCTTGTTCGTTCCTGGCTCGCCGATCTACGTTGAAACCTTTAAACGCCAACGTGTTGTTTGTTTACCGTCCTGGCCCCTCGATTCTCATTCGCGAGCCGCTGATGCCGGAAGTGGTGAATTTCCTCTCAAGCCTCTCTGGCAGTTTTATGTCAGAGCATGGCAGATTAAAACGACAGAAATGCCTTTGACAACATAATGGTGGCTTGCAACACCAAGCTCCTGCTGCCACCAAAGCTACGCAGTGTTGTCAGAGACAGGAAGTCATTAATTTCACGTGCGAACCATTTTTTTTTACTGAATCTGAATTCTTCCAAAATCACCTTCTGGGCTTTACCTGAAAGGAAAACAAAGTTGCTTTGCAAACCACCTCCATTTTGTGTGTCTTACTCGATCACAGATAATGCAACAGTACAGTGGGCAGCACTGTGCGGTAGAGTTGCTGCCTCACAGCGCCAGAGACCCGGGTTCGATCCCGACTACAGGTGCTGTCTGTATGGAGTTTGCACGTTCTCCCCGTGACCTGCACAGGTTTCCTCCGATATCTTCGGTTTCCCCCCACACTCCCAAGATGTACAGGTTTGTAGATTAATTAGCTTGGTATGAGAATATATAAATGTAAGTTGTCCCTAGTGTGTGTAGGATAGTGTTATGGGCCTGTCCCACTAAGGCGATTTTTTTGGCGACTGTCATAGTCATTGCAGGTCGCCGAAATACCGGCGACTGGACTCCCCCCTACGACAATGTCTACAACAACCTTCCACCTAGTCGACGGCAAGCTACCGACAACCGGCGACCCATTAGGACGTCAACCTACGACCACGCCTACGACAACCTACGTCCACCCGCGACACCCTGTCGGCGACAAGTGAAGACAACTGAAGCCAATTCAGTCGCCAGTACCTGTCGCCAGTTGACGTAGGTTGACGTCGGTAATCGCCAATGGAATTGACTGACGTCAGCACTGGCAACAACCTATGACAGCACTTACGTCAGGAGAAGTCAAGCTACGCTCATTGGCGTCAAGCCCACTGTCGCCGAAAAGTTTTGAACATTTCAAAATCCAGCGGCGACCAGAAAAATGTTACGACTATTTGGACGACTTGAGGAGACTACTTCACGACCGTACAGGCGTTACCCCGCGACCATGTGGTGACAGCCTAGTCGCCTGTAGTCGCCTAAGTGGGACATGCCCATTAACGTACAGGGATCGCTGGTCGGTGCGGACTTGGTTGGCCGAAGGGCCTGTTTCTGTGCTGTATCTGTAAACTAACCTAAAGTACACAATGTCCGTGCCGAACATGATGCTAAGATCAACTCTCGTTAGCCCAACATGTGATCCATATCCCTCCACTCCCTGCATATCCATGTGCCTATACAAAAGTCTCTTAAATGCCGCCACCACCACCACCCCCGGCAGCACGTTCCAGGCACTCAGCATCCTCTGTGTAAAAAAACTTGCCCCGCATATCTCCTTCAAACTTTGCCTCTCTCAACATAAAGCAATGCCTGCTAGTACTTGATAATAGATAGGGGATATGGGGAGAAAGCAGGAACGGGGTACTGATTGGGGATGATCAGCCATGATCACATTGAATGGCGGTGCTGACTCGAAGGGCCAAATGGCCTACTCCTGCACCTATTGTCTATTGACTCTTGCTATAGTACTATTTACCTGTGAGCGAGGATGTGCTTCAAACCAAACACCCCCCACCCCCCCGTCACTAACCCACAGGATGTGGGTGTCACTGACAAGGTAAATATCTATTGTTCGTCCGCATTTATTCTCGGATTGAACGGTTAACCTAGTAATGAAACTCGGTAAAGAAACTGCAGATGCCAGAAACGTGAAACAAAAAGAGGAAATGGTAGAAGTTCTCAACTGGTCAGGGAGCATCCGTGGAGAGAGGATCAGACTTAACAGTGCAGATTGAAGACCCTACATCAGAATTCACTCTACCCTGATTCTTAATGCAATCCTAAGAGTTCTTGGGGGCATTTAGACAGGTACATCAATCAGGGAGTGGAGGAGTATGGATGTGTAGGAAGCAACTGCAGATGTGTGTTGGAAAGAACTGCAGATGCTGGTTTAAATTGAAGGTAAACCCAAAATGCTGGAGTAACTCAGTCCAGGAACGGAAAAGACTACAAAAAGTAGTAAACACTGCCCAGTCCATCATCGGCTCTGACCTCCCTACCATCGAGGGGATCTATCGCAGTCGCTGCCTCAAAAAGGCTGGCAGCATCATCAAGGACCCACACCATCCTGGTCACACACTCATCTCCCCGCTACCTTCAGGTAGAAGGTACAGGAGCCTGAAGACTGCAACGACCAGGTTCAGAGACAGCTTCTTCCCCACAGCCATCAGGCTATTGAACTCAACTCAAACAAAACTCTGAACATTAATAGCCCATTATATGTTTAATCGCACTTTATCTGTTTTATTTATTCATGTGTGTATATATTTGTACAGTGGTATATGGACACACTGATCTGTGCCTACTATATTCTGTTATGCTGAAGCGAAGCAAGAATTTCATTGTCCTATCTGGGACACATGACAATAGACTCTCTTGAATCTTGAACAAAGGGTCTCGACCCGTAACGTCACCCATTCCTTCTCTCCAAAGATGCTGCCTGTCCCGCTGGGTTACTCCGGTTTTTTGTGCCTACCAAGCAACTGCAGATGCTGGTTTAAACCAAAGATAGACACAAAATGCTGGAGTAACTCAGGGGGGCAGGCAGCATCTCTGGAGAGAAGGAATGGGTGACGTTTCGGGTCGAGACCCTTCTTCAGACTAGTTAGGGAAAAGGGAATCGAGAGGTAGGCGATGTTATAGAGAGATAATGAAAAATGATTGAAAGATGTGCAAAAAAGTAACGATGATGAAGGAAACAGGCCATTGTTAGTTGGGATATGGATCATGTACAGGCAGATGGGATTAGTTATAACTTCATTGTATACGAGTGGAAGTAGGCCCAGCGTACTGGTCCAATCCAAGTCCTTTGTGAACCACATTAGTTTTTGCAACAATCTGGTGGTTTTTAATGGTTGCAATTAGAGACAGGAACATATACAGCACAAGCACAAGCCCTTTAGCACAAAATGTCATAATATGACACATTATGCCATTATGTCATAATATGTCATAATAAAATGTTTATAGGAGCAGAATTAGGCCATTCGGCCCATCGTGTCCACTTTGACATTCAATCTTGGCTGCCCTATCTTTCCCACCCAACCCCATTTTCCTGCTTTCTCCCCATAATCCCTGACTCCCATACTGAGCAGGTTAGATTGGCATCATTTTGGGCACAGACAGTGTGGGCCGAATGGCCTGTTTCTGAGCTGCTATGTCCTAATGTCTATATACATCGGTATTTCTCTAGACATAAGGAACTGCTGATGCTGGTTTACAAAAAAAGACACAAAGTGCTGGATGAACTCAGCGGGTCAGGCAGCATCTCTGGAGAACATGGACAGGTGACGTTTCGGGTTGGGACCCTCCTTCAGATGTCACCCATCCATGTTCTCCAGAGATGCCCCCTGGCCTGCTTAGTTCATAAGTCAAAGGAACAGAATTAGGCCATTCGGCCCATCGATCATGGCCAATCTATCCCTCTCAACCCCATTCTCCAGCGCCTTCTCTGTGGCGGAGAATCCCACAGATTCACAACTCTCTCTGAGTGAAGACGTTTCTCCTCATCTAAAGTTAATCTTTATTCTTTAAACTGTGTGTGACCCCTGGTTCTGGACCCCCCCCCCCCCCCCCCCCCAACATGGGGAACATGTTTCCTGCATCTAACCTGTACAATCCTGTGTAAAGCTGGATAAGAAGGATGACGTTTCAGGGTGGAGAGGCCTTGTTGAGAATGGGGGTTTAGATCGGCCATGATGGAATGGCGGAGTAGACTCGACTCGATGGGCCTGAATGGCCTCATCCCGCTTCCAGGCGGGACCCGGAGGTGACGCAATTGAGGGGCGGCTGGCGGACCGGAAGTGACAGCATTGCGGGGAGCAGCGAGGCACGCATGACCGATCTTTGCGCATGACGACTCTTAGGGCGGGTGGGCGCCTGGTGGTCCGGAAGTGACAACATTGCGGGGCGGCTGGCGGACCGGAAGTGACAGCTTTGCGGGGAGCAGCGCGGCCACGCATGAGGCTGGCGAGGGGCGGAAATGACGGAACATAAGGGAGGGGCGGGGCGTCGGCTGGCCCGCTGGCATGCTGGAAGTGACGGTGGTGCGGGGCGGCCGGCGGGCCGGAAGTGACAACAGTGCGGGGCTTCGCCATCGCCCTCTCTGTGTGTGTGTGTGAGAGAGACTCTCTCCCTCTCGGACCGCCCTGGGACCCGGCCAGGGTAAGTGTGGGACCGGGGTTGGGGGCCCGGTCTTAGGCCCAGGGCTTCCTCCCACTCCCTTCCCCCTCCCCCTGGAAGGTGGGGGTGGGGCGGTAAGAGCTGCGTTCCCCTAGCGCCCCCTCCATCCCGGCCTTGGGGAGAGCACAGCAGGATCCCAGTAATGTGGATACAGGGCAGCAGGGGGAGTCCAGAACCAGGGGTCACACACAGTTTAAGAATAAGGGGTATAAGGCCATTTAAGACTGAGATGAGGAAAAACTTTTCCACCCAGAGAGTGGTGAATCTGTGGAATTCTCTGCCACAGAAGGTAGTTGAGGCCACAGTTCATTGGTTATATTTAAGAGGGAGTTAGATGTGGCCCTTGTGGATAAAGGGATCAGAGGGTATGGAGAGAAGGCAGGTACAGGATACAGAGTTGGATGATCAGCCATGATCATATTGAATGGTGGTGCAGGCTCGAAGGGCCGAATGGCCTACTCCTGCACCTATTTTCTATGTTTCTATGATATGGGGGGAAAAAGCAGGAACGGGGTACTGATTGTGGATGATCAGCCATGTTCATATAGAATGGTGGTGCTGGCTCGAAGGGCCGAATGGCGGTCATGGTGGCGCAGCGGTGGTGTTGCTGCCTTACAGCAAAATGCAGCGCCGGAGACCCGGGTTTGATCCCGTCTACGGGTGCTGTCTGTACAGAGTTCGCACACTCTCTCCGTGACCTGCGTGGGTTTTCTCCGAGATCTTCGGTTTCCTCCCGCACGCCATAAGACGTGTAGGTTTGTAGGTTTATTGGCTTGGTAAATATAAAAATTGTCCCGTATAAAACTGTTCAACTTCCAGGACAGTGAAGAAAGCTAATGGAATGTTGGCCTTCATAACAAGAGGATTTCAGTATAGGAGTAGAGAGGTTCTTCTGCAGATGTATAGGGCTCTGGTAAGACCACATCTGGAGTATTGCGTACAGTTTTGATCTCCTAATCCTTGTGATTGAGGCAGTGCAGCGTAGGTTCACGAGATTGATCCCTGCGATGGCTCGACTGTCATATGAGGAAAGATTGTATTCACTGGAGTTTAGAAGGATGAGGGGAGGGATCTTATAGAGACATATAAAATTATAAAAGGACTGGACTAGCTAGATACATGAAAAATTTTCCCAATGTTGGGCGAGTCCAGAACCAGGGGCCACTGTCTTAGAATAAAGGGGAGGCCATTTAAAACTGAGGTGAGAAAAAACTTTTTCACCCGGAGAGTTGTGAATTTGTGGAATTCCCTGCCACAGAGGGCAGTGGAGGCCAACTCACTGGATGGATTTAAGAGAGAGTTACATAGAGCTCTAGGGGCTAGTGGAGTCAAGGGATATGGGGAGAAGGCAGGCACGGGTTATTGATTGGGGACGGTCGCAATGAATGGCGGTGCTGGCTCAAAGGGCCGAATGGCCGCCTCCTGCACCTATTTTCTATATCTATGTCTATGACTCTTCGGAAGATACAAGGTACAGGGCCTACTCCTGCACCTATTGTCTACGTTTCTATGTCTCTGGATCTGGATGTAATAGCTCTAGGTAGAGCATCACTCAGCACTATGATGGTGCTGGACATCTATGCATCAGGGGTTATGGGAAGAAGGTATGCAAAGAGACGCCACATAAAGGATGCTGACAAAACTCACAAGGATCCCTTTTTAACACGGACAATTTTTAACACCTTCTATTTGTCGTCCCCCCCCCCTTCTTGGTTTTCTCGGTGGGTCCCATCCCTCCCCTCTCCCTCCCTCCATGCTGGACCTTCCTTAGTTCACCCCCTCAAAAGCAGATGGAGTAACGGCCTTACGGGGAGAAGGCAGGAGAATGGGGGATAGGAGGGAGAGATAGAACAGCCGTGATTGAATGGCAGAGTAGACTTGATGGGCCGAATGGCCTAATTCTGATCATATGAACTTTATGGAATAAGAATAAGGAATGGAGAAAATAACCAAATACTAGGACATATAATTATGAGGGGCGTAGAATCAGTGCAGGGTGGCGCAGTGGTAGAGTTGCTGCCTTATAAAGAAGGCACATCAGCGGCTCTACTTCCTGCGGAGATTCGGCATGTCAAAGAGGATTCTCCTAAACTTCTACAGGTGCACGGTAGAGGGCATTTTGACTGGTTGCGTCGTGGCCTGGTTCGGCAACTTGACTGTCCAGGAGCAAAAGTTGTGACCACTGCCCAGTCCATTACTGGCTTTGACCTCCCCACTGTCGAAGGGATCTATCGTAGTCGCTGCCTCAAAAAGGCAGCCAAAATCATCAAAGACCCACACCATCCTGGCCACACACTCATCTCACCAATGCCATCGGGAAGAAGGTACAGGAGCCTGAAAACCGTAACGTCCAGGTTCAGGAACAGCTTCTTCCCTACAGCCATCAGGACTTTATCCTACACTGAATTATATGCCTATTACATTGTGGATGCATTGATTGTAATCATGTATAATCTTGTGGTTAGCTGGATAGTATGCAATGAAAAATGCTTTTCACTACCAATGACTGTTCATCTCTTTTTATTTCAGACAACCACCTAGTTGCCAAAATGGCGACTGTCTCTGACTTGTATTCATCGACTGATGCTACTTGTCGAGTCTCAGTGGAGAATGTTTCCCAGGTAAGGTGACAGGTCAGATTGCATTGGATTGTCGGCATGTTGAAAGCTGAAAGTGCTGGTGGTTATAGAGTCATAGAGTGATACGGTGTGGAAACAGGCCCTTCGGCTCAACTTGCCCACACCGGCCAACCTGTCCCATTAAATCTTTTCCCCTTCACCTTAAACCTAAGTCCTGTGGTCCTCGCTGGTGCTTCTGCTATAACACGATAGTTTGATTCCAGAAGAGGTTTACGAGAATGATTCCAGGAATGAGTGAGACAGCGTATGATGAGCGTTTGACGGCACTGGGCCTGTACTTGCTGGAGTTTAGAAGGTTGAAGGGGGACCTCATTGAAACTTACAGAATAATGAAAGGCATACAGTGACTTGCAAAAGTATTCATACCCCTTGAACTTTTCCACATTTTGTCACGTTACAACCACAATCGTAAATGTATTTTATTGGGATTTTATGTGATAGACCAACACAAAGTGGTGAATAATTGTGAAGTGGAAGGAAAATGATACATGGTTTTCAATTTTTTTTACAAATAAAAAACTGAAAAGTGTGGCGTGCAAATGTATTCAGCCCCCTTTACTCTGATACCCCTAAATACAATCCAGTGCAACCAATTGCCTTCAGAAGTCACCGGATTAGTAAATAGAGTCCACTTGTGTGTAATCTAATCTCAGTATAAATACAGCTGTTCTGTGAAGGCCTCAGAGGTTTGTTAGAGAACATTAGTGAACAAACAGCATCATGAAGCCCAAGGAACACACCAGACAGGTCAGGGATAAAGTTGTGGAGAAGTTTAAAGCAGGGTTAGGTTATAAAAAAATATCCCAAGCTTTGAACATCTCACGGAGCACCGTTCAATCCATCATCCGAAAATGGAAACATAGAAACATAGAAAATAGGTGCAGGAGTAGGCCATTCGGCCCTTCGAGCCTGCACCGCCATTCGATATGATCATGGCTGAAAGAGTATGGCACAACTGCAAACCTACCAAGACATGGCCGTCCACCTAAACTGACAGGCCGGGCAAGGAGAGCATTGATCAGAGAAGCAGCCAAGAGGCCCATGGTAACTCTGGAGGAGCTGCAGAGATCCACAGCTCAGGTGGGAGAATCTGTCCACAGGACAACTATTAGTCGTGCACTCCACAAATCGGGCCTTTATGGAAGAGTGGCAAGAAGAAAGCCATTGTTGAAAAAAAGCCATAAGAAGTCCCGTTTGCAGTTTGCCACAAGCCATGTGGGGGACACAGCAAATATGTGGAGGAAGGTGCTCTAGTCAGATGAGACCAAAATTGAAGTTTTTGGCCTAAATGCAAAACGCTATGTGTGGCGGAAAACTAACACTGCACATCAACCTGAACACACCATCCCCACTGTGAAACATGGTGGTGGCAGCATCATGCTGTGGGGATGCTTTTCTTCAGCAGGGGCAGGGTAGCTGGTCAGAGTTGATGGGAAGATGGATGGAGCCAAATACAGGGCAATCTTGGAAGAAAACCTGTTAGAGTCTGCAAAATACTTGAGACTGGGGCGGAGGTTCACCTTCCAGCAGGACAACGACCCTAAATATACAGCCAGAGCTACAATGGAATGGTTTAGATCAAAGCATATTCATGTGTTAGAATGGCCCAGTCAAAGTCCAGACCTAAATCCAATTGAGAATCTCTGGCAAGACTTGAAAATTGCTGTTCACAGACGCTCTCCATCCAATCTGACTGAGCTTGAGCTATTTTGCAAAGACGAATGGGCAAAAATTACAGTCTCTAGATGTGCAAAGCTGGTAGAGACATACCCCAAAAGACTTGCAGCTGTAATTGCAGCGAAAGGTGGTTCTACAAAGTATTGACTCAGGGGGGCTGAATACTTTTGGACGCCAAACTTTTCAGTTTTTTATTTGTAAAAAAATTTGAAAACCATGTATCATTTTCCTTCCACTTCACAATTATGCACCACTTTGTGTTGGTCTATCACATAAAATCCCAATAAAATACATTTACGTTTGTGGTTGTAACGTGACAAAATGTGGAAAAGTTCAAGGGGTATGAAAACTTTTGCAAGCCACTGTAGATAAGGTGGATGTGGAAAGGATGTTTCCACTGGTGGGAGAGTCCAGGACCAGAGGTCACAGCCTCAGAAAGGAGGTGAGGTTAGTCAGAGCGTAGTTAATTTGTGAAATTCATTGCTACGCTAGAGGCAGGAAACATGGTCCCGATGTTGGGGGAGTCCAGAACCAGGGGCCACAGTTTAAGAAGAAGGATTAAGCCATTTAGAACGGAGACGAGGGAACACTTTTTCTCACTGGGAGTGGTGAGTCTGTGGAATTCTCTGCCTCAGAGGGCGGTGGAGTCCGGTTCTGTGGATGCTTTCAAGAGAGAGCTAGATAGGGCTCTTAAAAATAGCAGAGTCAGGGGATATGGGGAGAAGGCAGGAACGGGGCACTGATTGGGAATGATCAGGCATGATCACATTGAATGGCGGTGCTGGCTCGAAGGGCCGAATGGCCTACTCCTGCACCTATTGTCTATTGTCTGAAGAATTGTCTATCAGCCTGAAGAAGGGTTTCGGCCCAAAACGTTGCCTATTTCCTTCGCTCCATAGATGCTGCTGCACCCGCTGAGTTTCTCCAACACTTTTGTCCACCTTCGATTTTCCAGCATCTGCAGTTCCTTCTTAAACACCTATTGTCTATTGTTCTGTTTCAGACACGGGGAAAACCAATGTCTGCTCATTTTGGGACGTTTTGTTTTTCAGAAGTCGTCGAGTTCCAAGGTGTCGACATCTCCATCTGACAATTACTACCTGGCCCGCAGGCGAACACTACAGGTGGTGGTTAGTTCCCTGCTCACTGAAGCGGGCTTCGAAGCTGCTGAGAAGGCTGCCGTGGAAACGCTGACCGAAATGCTGCAGAGTTGTAAGAAATAGTTGGGTCCATTCAATAATGTTCACGTCTTGTCAATGCAGATCGGCACAGTGGCACAACACACCCCCCCCCCCCCACCCCACAACACCTGATAAAAATCATATTTACATTTATTAATATTGTACTTGGAATAAGTTGGTCCTTGGGGAGTCTTTCCTCTGGGGATAAACAAATTAATTTGCAGAAGAACTTTTCCAACATTTCCAAAACATTTAAATTGTGCCATTAGACGCGTCTAATGGCACAATTTAAATGTTTTGGAAATGTTGAAAAAGTCGAGTTCTTATCTGGGTAACTGCGTCATTTTACAAGCAGGCACAGTGACACAGCGGTGGAGATATCGCCACTTTCCCGGGTTGGAGCATGACCTCGGGTGCTGTCTGTGTGGAGTTTGCTTGTTCTCCCTGTGACCACGTGGGTGTTCTCTTGGTGTTCTGGTAGCGGCGTGCAGGTTTGAGGTTAATTGGTCCGAGTGTGTAAGTGAAGGTGCTTTCGTGTACTGCGGGTTAAAGAGTTTGGGGAATTTAACAGTGGCACTGCTGGCAGAGCTGCAGCCTCCGTGCTAGAGACACGGGTTCGATCCTGACCTCGCGTCTGTGTGTGTGTGTGGAGTTTGTACGTTCTCCCCTGTAACTGTGTGTGGGTTTCCTCTGGGTGCTCCGGTTTCCTCTCACATCCCAAAGACATGTCGTCTTGAAGGTTTTGCCATTTTGCCAGCCTCTGCAGTTCCTTCTTAAACGTTTCTTTAACGATATGTCGTGATACTTTCCAACAGAAACTTTTTTTTGTTTCCTGCCTAGATCTTTCTGAAATTGGTCGCAGTGCTAAAGTTTATTGTGAACATTCGGCAAGAACGCAGCCGACCTTGTCAGATGTGGTGGTCACTCTGGCAGAAATGGGTACGTGTCCTTTTGGGTTCATGCAAGTCAAGAAGTCGAGTCAAGAGAGTTTATTGTCATGTGTCCCTGATAGGACAATGAAATTCTTGCTTTGCTTCAGCACAACAGAACAGATCAGTGTGTCCATATACCATTATATAAATTATACACACATGAATAAATAAACTGATAAAGTGCAAATAACAGATACTAGGCTATTAATGTTCAGAGTTTTGTTCGAGCCAAGTTTAATATTCTGATGGCTGTGGGGAAGTAGCTATTCCTGAACCGGGTCGTTGCAGTCTTCAGGCTCCTGTACCTTCTACCTGAAGGTAGCGGGGAGATGAGTGTGTGGCCAGGATGGTGTGGGTCCTTGATGATACTGCCAGCCTTTTTTGAGGCAGCGACTGCGATAGATCCCCTCGATTGAGCTGATTTAGTGGCTGCCATCCCAGAGATTCAGAGACCTGACCAGAAGATGACTGCCCTCATTTTAAACAAAAGTAGTGTGCAATCAGCGAGCGAAGAATATCCTTTGTCGACAAAAAATGCTGGGAAAAACTCAGCGGGTGAGGCAGCATCTATGGAGCGAAGGAAAAAGGCGACGTTTCGGGTCGAGACCCTTCTTCAGACTGATGTGGGGGTGGGTGGGAAGAAGAAAGGAAGAGGCGGTTCGGAGAGAGGGGAACTTCTTCAGAGTAGGCATACTGTGAGGAGATTTTGCAGGGGAGTAGACATAATGTTTAAGAAGGAACTGCAGATGCGGGAAAATCGAAGGTAGACAAAATTGCCAGCATTTTTGTCTACCTTCGATTTTCCAGCATCTGCAGTTCCTTCTTAAAGAATATCTCTTTGTGGGTAAAGAAAAAGAGACAAAGTGCTGGAGCAACTCAGTGGTCAGGCAGTATCTCTGGAGAACATGGATAGGTGACGTAGGCAAAATGCTGGAGTAAGAGCTCAGCGGGTCATGCGGCATCTCTGGGAATAAAGGAATAGGTGAGGTTTCTTATCAGAACCCTTCTTCAGATTGAAGAAGGGTCCGGACCCGAAATGTCGCCTATTCCTTCTCTCCAGAGAAGCTGCCTGACCTGCTGAGCTACTCCAGTATGTTGTATCTATCATCGGTGTAAACCGGCATCTGTAGTTCCTTCCTAACGCACTAACAAATATAAAATTATTAAAAATCCTAATACTAGGTGAACATAATAGTGCAAAGCCAGAGTCTGTAGTACAGCCAGAGACAGTCCGTGGAAGATTATAGTTGCTGAAGTTTGTGTTGTGTAGTGATGTTTTTTAAGTCGGGGGCCATCTACAAGCAGATTGTACTTGGGTGGAGGGAGTGGGGGGGGTTGGGTGGAGACTGCTAGCAGAGAGGAGGTGTGTAAGAAGGAACTACAGATGCTGGTTTAAACCGATGTCAGACACAAAATGCTGGAGTAACTCGGCGGGGACAGGCAGCATCTCTGGAGAGAAGGAATCAGTGACGTTTGGGTTCATGCCTTCTTCACGTCTCGGCTGGATTACTGTAACGCACTTTATTTTGGAGTTAGCCAATCTTCCCTTGCACGTCTCCAGTTGGTCCAGAATGCTGCTGCTCGCCTTTTAACTGGAACACGTAAGAGGGAGCACATAATGCCTATTCTGGCCTCCCTCCACTGGCTGCCTGTGTACTTTCGAGTTCATTTTAAGTTTCTTTTATTTGTTTTTAAATCTTTAAATGGTCTCGCCCCGCCTTACCTCTCTGAGCTGCTTCATCCCTACGCTCCTGCTCGGTGCCTCAGGTCAGCTGATCAGCTGCTCCTGGAGGTCTAAGCGGAAGCTCAGAGGGGATAGAACCTTCTCTGTTGCTGCTCCGACATTATGGAACACTCTACCTTTGCACATTAGACAGGCCCCCTCACTGTCCATTTTCAAAACTAATCTTAAAACCCTTTTCTATTCCTTGGCTTTCGACCCTGCATGAGACTTTGCTCCTGTTTTAGTGTTTCTATTGTTTTTACTGTCTTTTAATGTTTTTATTGTTTTGTTTTATGTTTATGATTAGTCATGTACAGCACTTTGTTGCAACAGTGGTTGTTTTTAAAGTGCTCTATAAAGAAAGTTCAGTTCCGTCTCTCCAGAGATGCTGCCTTTCCCGCTGAGTTAAAGCCTGTCCCACGGTACGAGTTCATTCCAAGAGCTCTCCCGAGTTTTAAAAAAATCAAACTCGTGGTAAGCACGGAGAATAAACGTAGCGGGTACGTCGGAGCTCGGGGACGGCACTTTGCGTTAACGGCAGGTACTCGGGGAGACTCGCTAACGGCAGGTAAGCACGGGAAGACTCGTGAAGAGTTTTCAACATGTTGTAAAATGTCCGCGAGAGCCCCGAGTACCGACGAGCGGCCATTACCGTAAGCCTCCGAATTCGAATCAGGGCAAACTCGGGAGAACTCTTGGAATGAACTTGTACTGTGGGACAGGGCTTTTACTCCGGCATTTTGTGACTTGGCTTAGAACAGAGCTTGGCTTAGAACAAAGCTTGCCAGGTAATCGGTAAACCAGACAAGGGGTATTTCTTTGTAATTATATGATTGTGGATGATCAGCCATGATCACATTGAATGGCCAAATGGCCTACTCCTGCACCTATTGTCTATTGTCTATCTTGACACAGACGTTACATAGAAACATAGAAAATATGCGCAGGAGGAGGCCATTCGGCCCTTCGAGCCAGCACCGTTGTGGGCTGTAGGACCTGTTTCTATGCTGAACTATTCTATGTTGTAATGTCGGTGGAGTCAAACACAGGGAAATATTTTGCTGATCATTGTGCTGCTTGTCTCTAGGTTTCAACGTGGATAATATTCAAGCTTACGCCAAGCGTTCACAGAGGATGGTGATCACTGCTCGTAAGTAATGAATATTGACTTCTCCAATTTCAGGTAGTCCCTGCTTTCTCCTTCTTTCCCCTCCCCTTCCCAGCTCCCCCACCGTCCACTGTCTCATCCTCTTCTTGGTTCTTGGCTTCTTGGTCCTCCAAAATATTCCAAATGGAATTTAAACTTCTTCCCGCCCCCCCGCCCACCCCCCACAGCAGTTCGAGAATGGTCTCGACCCGAAACGACACCTATTCCTTCGTTCCATAGATGCTGCCTCACCCGAAACGTCACCTATTTCCTTCACTCCATAGATGCTGCCTCACCAGCTGAGGCAGCATCTATGGAGCGAAGAAATAGGCGTCATTTCGGGTCGAGGCCTTTCTTCTGTAGACAATGCTGGAGAAACTCAGCGAGTGAGGCAGCATCTATGGAGAGAAGGAATAGGTGACGTTTCGGGTCGAGACCCTTCGTTCCATAGATGCTGCCTCGCCCGAAACGTCACCTATTCCTTCGCTCCATAGATGCTGCCTCACCCGCTGAGTTTCTCCAGCATTTTTTGTCTACCTTCGATTTTTCCAGCATCTGCAGTTCCTTCTTAAACAAAACTGCTCGTAAGAACATCCGCACGCACGTTTTGATTTGAGAATGAAGGGACAGAAGTTTAGGGGTAAAATGAGGGGGAACTTCTTTACTCAGAGAGTGGTAGCTGTGTGGAATAAGATTCCAGTGGTGGAGGCAGGTTCGATTTTATCATTTAAAAATAAATTGGATAGGTATATGGACGGGAAAGGAATGGAGGGTTATGGTCTGAGTGCAGGTAGATGGGACTAGGTGAGAGTAAGTGTTCGGCACGGACTAGAAGGGCCGAGATGGCCTGTTTCCGTGATGTATTTGTTATATGGTTAATTATAGAAGGCTGCTAGCATTTTACAGTAGGATGTTATAGTTATCAAGTTAAGATGCCAGGAGGGAGGGGAAATGCTGCCTGGAAGTAATGAGGTGAGATATCCTGTCTGCATCCTGGCGTTACTTGGTGTGGGAAGCTCTCTCTTGACGGAGAACGAGGACGGATATTTTAATTTTCTTATGCTTTTTTGTCCAAGCATGAAATTGATTAAAGGTGATTAAGGTTGCAGACAGCGGCTGCTTTAGAATACAGGAGACAACATCTGTGTATGATAGCATTTAGATCAAGTGGACTGGAATACAAAAACAGGGATGTAATGCTGAGGCTCTATAAGGCGCTGGTCAGGCCGCATTTGGAGTACTGTGAGCAAATTTGGGCCCCATATCTGAGGAAGGATGTGCTGGCTCTGGAGAGGGTCCAGAGGAGGTTTACAAGAATGATCCCAGGAATGAGTGGGTTTGACAGCACTGGACCTGTACTCGCTGGAGTTTAGAAGGTTGGGGGGGGAGGCCTCATTGAAACTTACAGAATAGTGAAAGGAATAGATAGAGTGGATGTGGAGAGGATGTTTCCACTGGTGGGAGAGTCAAGGACCAGAGGTCACAGCCTCAGAATTAAAGGAGGTGAGGAGGAACTTCTTTAGTCAGAGGGTAGTTAATCTGTGGAACTCATTGCCACAGAGGGCTGTGGAGGCCAAGTCAGTGGATATTTTAAGGTGGAGATAGACAAATTCTTGATTAGAACGGGTGTCAAAGGTTATGGGGTGAAGGGAGGAAAATGGGATTCAGAGGCAGAGATCAGCCAGGATTGAATGGCGGAATGGACCCGATGGGCCGAATGGCCTGATTCCACTCCTATAACAAGTGAACTCTCTGCTCCTTTCCAGAGGAACATTCAGATGTTGTGTTGCAGAGATGATCTGCAGAAGATTCAACAGTGAGACTGGGTGAACGAGTGAAGTGTGTGTGATCAGTCAAACCAAGACTTCAGTATGTTGCACATTGTTGGCTTGCTGCTACCATACTTACCTGGAGTACTCCAGGTAACCACACCTGGAGTATTGTGTGCAGTTTTGGTCCCCTAATTTGAGGAAGGACATTCTTGCTATTGAGGGAGTGCAGAGTAGGTTTACACGGTTAATTCCCGGAATGGCGGGACTGTCATATGCTGAGAGAATGGAGCGGCTGGGCTTGTATACTCTGGAGTTTAGAAGGATGAGAGGGCAACTTATTGAAACGTATAAGATTATTAAGGGTTTGGACACGCTAGATGCAGGAAACATGTTCCCGATGTTGGGGGAGTCCAGAACCAGGGGCCACAGTTTAAGAATAAGGCATAAGCCATTTAGAACGGAGACGAGGAAACACTTTTTCCCCACAGAGAGTTGTGAGTGTGGAATTCTCTGCCTCAGAGGGCGGTGGAGGCCGGTTCTCTGGATACTTTCAAGAGGGAGCTAGATAGGGCTCTTAACGATAGCGGAGTCAGGGGATATGGGGAGAAGGCAGGAACGGGGTACTGATTGGGGATGATCAGCCATGATCACAATGAATGGTGGTGCTGGCTCGAAGGGTCAAATGGCCTACTCCTGCACCTATTGTCTATTGTCTATTGAGAAATCAGATAATGGCCTTTTGTGGTGAACTTGTATAACGTTTTAGGATTTCAGTTTGTTCCAATACTATTTATAACTAATGATGTACCTTTTAAAATTCGGAGGATGTATATCAACGTGTACTTAGCGAATTACCACGGAAACAACTTTGGTGATGACAAGATAATTTTGCTGTTAACAGGGATAAATAGGAGCTAGGAAACTCAGTTTGTGTAGGAAGGAACTGCAGATAGTCTTAGTTTAGTTTTAGAGATACAGCGCGGAAGCAGGCCCTTCGGCCCACCGGATCTGCGCCGACCAGCGATCCCCGCACACTAATACGATCCTACACCCACTAGGGATTTTTTAAAATTGCATTTGCCAAGCCAATTAACCTACAAACCTGTACGTCTTTGAAGTGTGGGAGGAAACCAAAGGTCTCGGAGAAAACCTACGCAGGTCACGGGGAGAAGGTACGAACTCTGTACAGACAGCACCCGTAGTCGGTATCGAACCCAGGTCTCCAGAGCTGCATTCGCTGTAAGGCAGCAACTGTACCGCTGCGCTACCTTGACCGACCACTGTGACTTCTTCTTGCGTATGGCATGCACAGCCTAAAGTTGTAGGACAACTTGTTCTCATTGATCTTATTTGATTGTGCACGCCGGGTTTATTGCATTAGTTGAAACAGGGTAGACCACGTGAAGGTTGCAATCTCCCACCCCGCCACTGACCAGATGCTGGTTTAAACTGCAGTTTCGGGTCGAGACTCTTCTTCCATCACCCATTCCTCCTATCCAGAGATGCTCCCTGTCCCGCTGAGTTTTGTGTCAACATTTTGTGTCTATCTTCAGCAGAAAACTCGGTTGTTCTTTAGTGTTAGTGCTAAGTGACCCTTGTCGTGCCGTGTCTCCATTTACATCTCGTCCAATTGACAATGGACCCGACTGCAGGAAAAAGACACAAAGCGCTGGAGGCAACATCTCTGGAGGACATGGATAGGCCATGTTTTGGGTCAGGATGCTTTTGGCGTGTTGCGGGAACTCACAAGGGTGGAAGATTGCAACCTACACGTGGTGTTTCCGCCCTGTTTCGACTAATGCAATCAACTCGACGTGCACAAACAGAAGATCAAATAGAACAAGGTGTCCTACAACTTTAGGCTGTGCACGTCACACGAAAGAAGAAGAAGAAGAAGAAGAAGAAGAAGAAGAAGCGGGAACTCACTGAATGCCATCAGGACTTTCTCCTCTTCCTGCGCAGTTCAAACAGTCATGGAATTCATTTACTGTGAGTTTTCTGGGACAAGTTCATTTTGAGGAGCATATGGCTTGGTTGAATCATGCTTGATGGTGGCTCTAAAGCCAACTGGAGCTCAAGTGAAAGGCAGAAACCCTCTTGCCAAACGCGGAGATGCGAGAGACTGCAGATGCTGGAATCTTGAGCAAAGAAACAAAGTTCTGGTGAAACTTGTAGTGGAAACCCGTCTGAAGAAGGATCTCGACCCGAAACATCCTTCTCTCCAGAGATGCTGCCTGACCCACTGAGTTACTCCAGCATTTTGGGTCTATCGTCTGCACCTCCTTGACCCAAGCAGTCGTTCCAGGTGCGACAGAGGTTCACCTGCATCTCCTCCAACCTCATCTATTGCATCCGCTGCTCTAGATGTCAGCTGATCTACATCGGTGAGACCAAGCGCAGGCTCGGCGATCGTTTCGCCGAACACTTCCGCTCGGTCTGCATTAACTAGCAATGTTACAAAATTTTGAGATTTTAAAAATCAAGTCTGTAATTTATCCCATCAGATAAAGCATAAAAATAAGTTTAATTTGACACCTAATTCACTTTCATATCTCAAGTATTTAAAAAGTTATGGCCATTTTCATACTGGGAAATGAGCATCTTGTTCCCTATTGATTTTCTATGGACATAACAAAAAAGCTGTGATCGTGAACAGTCAAAAGCCCATAACTTTCTTAAAAATTAAGAGAACTGAATGAAATTTTCAGTTATCATAGATTGAAGCATTCTGAAACAAATATAAAATAATCTTACTTGGATGACCTGAAATTAAAGCATATAATTAGTTAGTTACCTAATTGTAGCTAATTTCAGACTTCAATTACTAGATCTAAACATCTATCCATTTCTTAATAAATGATTAACATTTTTAAATAGCCTAAATGTCCAAATAATATTCACAAATAATTCACAATAAAACATGATTTTTAAATCTCATTTACATTAATTTATAGGCCAAATGGAAGGAATTTAGTGTTTAATTGCTGTAAATAAATGCCCATTTAAATCAGCTTTCTAGTGGGATCCTGTGGAACGCGCTGGTTTAGAACGTTCACATTGCGGTAGATTTGTGCCTCAAATGCCGAGAAAAATACTGCGCGATATAATGGGCCCAAATTGAGCTACTCGCAATATTAAACTTTGTATAAAGGGATCTTTAGAAGCCCTTTTTAATGTAAAAATATACAACCTAACTTCTGCTATCTGCTTTATGAGACCCAGCGGTTGCTGGTGGTCGCGGGTTTAGAGATTGATTTTTAAACTACTATAACTATTATTCAAGGCCTTTAAACCTAATAATAGCTTTTGCGACGGGGTCTTCCAGCGATTTTTCGTTAATAATTAACTAGGCTGAACATTTTCGATTGGAACAGCTTAGAGAAAATTGCGTTTTAAACCCGCCCCCTCTAAACGGCGCCAAAATCGCGCACACCCTCAGCAGCAGATCTTCAACGACGCTTCAGGTAGGCTTTGCAACATACCTACATTAACCAACCTGATCTCCCGGTGGCTCGGCACTTCAACTCCCCCTCCAATTCCGAATCCGACCTTTCTGTCCTGGGCCTCCTCCATGGTCAGAGAGTCCCACCGGAAACTGGAGGAGCAGCACCCCATATTCCGCTTGGGCAGTCTGCACCATGGTGGTATGAACATTGACTTCCCCAATTTCCGGAAGCCCTTGCTGTCTCCTCCCCTTCTCAGCTCTCCCTCGGCCCTCTGGCTCCTCCTCTTCCTTTCTCCTTTCTTCTTCCCGCCCCCCCCCGCCCACCCTACATCAGTCTGAAGAAAGGTCTCAACCCGAAACGTTGCCTATTTCCTTCGCTCCATAGATGCTGCCGCACCCGCTGAGTTTCTCCAGCATTGTTGTCTACCTCTGGAGAAACTCAGCAGGTCAGATTGCATCTGTGGAGGGAATGTTCAAAAGTGGGTTGGGATCCTTTAGAATTTAGAGAAGGGTCTCGACCCAAAACATCACCTGTTCCTTTTCTCCAGAGATGCTGCCTGACCCGCTGAGTTACTCCAGCTTTTTGCGTCTTTCTTTGCGCTAAATCATTTCTTTTTTTCATTCTCCAAGCTCCTGTTACAAATACTCCAGCGACTCCCAGGGCACTGTCTACAGGACAGAAACGAATCCATCCTTCCTACATCCCAGGGCACTTTCCAGAATTCCCAGATCCTCACACCTACATTAAGACACCGGTAAGTATAACACCTTTTTCTCTTCATATCGTCTTAATTTTCTCTTCAGATTTCAGGCGTGTAAATTCAAATTCCTGGGCGTGCACATCTCTGAAGATCTTTCCTGGTCCGAGAACACTAACGCAATTATCAAAAAAGCTCATCAGCGCCTCTACTTCCTGACAAGATTACGGAGAGTCGGTTTGTCAAGGAAGACTCTCTCTAACTTCTACAGGTGCACAGTAGAGAGCATGCTGACCGGTTGCATCGTGGCTTGGTTCGGCAATTTGAGCGCCCTGGAGAGGAAAAGACTACAAAAAGTAGTAAACACTGCCCAGTCCATCATCGGCTCTGACCTTCCTTCCATCGAGGGGATTTATCGCAGTCGCTGCCTCAAAAAGGCTGGCAGTATCATCAAAGACCCACACCATCCTGGCCACACACTCATCTCCCTGCTACCTTCAGGTAGAAGGTACAGGAGCCTGAAGACTGCAACAACCAGGTTCAGGAATAGCTACTTCCCCACAGCCATCAGGCTATTAAACCTGGCTCGGACAAAACTCTGATTATTAATAACCACTTTCTGCTATTTGCACTTTATCAGTTCATTTATTCATGTGTGTATATATTTATATCATGGTATATGGACACATTTATCTGTTTTGTAATAAATGCCTACTATTTTCTGTGTGCTTAAGCAAAGCAAGAATTTAATTGTCCTATACAGGGACACATGACAATAAACTCACTTGAACTTGAACTTAAATAAAGTTCAAACTTGGCCGAAGAGCCTGTTTGCATGTTGTATGAAAAGCATATTGTTCCATTAGTTGTCTAAATCTGCCAGCGAACTCTTAAAGATAGAAACATAGAAAAATAGGTGCAGGGGTAGGCCCCTCGAGCCAGCGCCGCCATTCAATATGATCATGGCTGATCATCTAAAATCAGTTCCCTGTTCTTGCTTTTACCCCCATATCCCTTGATTCCTTTAGCCTGAAGAGCTAAATCTAACTCTCTCTTGAAAACATCCAGTGAATTGGCCTCCGCTGCCTTCTGTGGCAGAGAATTCCAGAGAAGGTGGATGTCCTGCCAGCGGTGCAAGCTGGCTTTGGCCTACAGCTCGGCATGGTTCAGTTTAGTTTATTGTCGCGTGTACCGAGGTGAAGTGAAACGCATTGTTGTTTGTGCACAACCTGGTAAAACCATACAGGAGATCGCACCTGGGCCGTACACACAGAGCTGCCACGTTTTTGGCGCCAACACAGTTGCATGGAGTTCATCGAACAGGCTTGTCTTCTGCTTGCAGGCCTCCTGCTGCACATGCCCCCCGCCCGCCCGCCAAGTCCCCAGGTTCCACAGCGTTTCCATTGCTGTATCTCGTTTACATAAAGAGTTCAGCTTAGTTTAGTTTATTGTCACGTGTACCGAGGTACAGTAAAAAGCCTTTGTTGCGTGCTATCCAGTCGGCGGAAAGACTGTAAACGATTACAATCGAGCCAGTTACAGTGTGCGGATACACTATAAGGGGATATCATAGTTAAAGTAAAAGCTTTGCTGTAGGAGTATAGATTTAAGTGTGGAGCGATTGTAATATGTGAGTGTAGATCTGCTTCTGTGGCTAGCACACAAATGGTCGCCTGGGTTGGGCGCCATCTTGGGAAGCGTAGTGTACTTTCCCGCCTCTCGTATGAACATTCAAGTGTGTGCTTTCCCTCCTGGTAGACGATCAGAGAGCCCATGTCCGACTACCAGGTGTTGCGGGAGAAAGCTGCCTCCCAGAGACGAGATGTGGAGCGAGCACTCACCAGATTCATGGCCAAAACAGGAGAGACCGAGAGCCTGTTCAAAGATGACGTCTCAACCTTCCCTTGTAAGCCTGCCACATTTGTTTCTATCTATATATATAATAACTAAAATGTGCAGTAGCAAGTTTCGTTCCATTTGACAAAGTATTTCCTTTTGTAAACTTTAAAAATAGAGCTAAAAAGTGTTATTTTTTTATGCATGCCTGTAAATGCCCGAAATACAGCAAAAACGGTACACGATAGCGCAACAATCTTCGGGGCGCCTTACTCACCATTCGTCTGGGGTGTGCAGTAGCAATTTTTGTTCAATTTGACAAAGTAATTCCCAAGTTATTCCCTTAATAAACTTTTATTTACTTTATTTAGTTTGTAGTGGGTTTTTAGTTGTGTATGTGTGGGGGGCGGGGGGGTTGGGTGGGGGAAACTTTTAAATCTCTTCCCTGCACGGGGACCCGACCTTTTCCCTGTCGGGTCTCCGGTGTCGTTGGGGCCTAGCACCGTGGAGCGGCCTCCAACCGGAACGACCTGGGGGCTCAAGTCACGGAGCCGGCGGAGCTGCGGACCTACCATCGTGGAGCTGGCCGGCTTCGGAGCGTGGAGAGCTGTGGTGGCGCGCTGCTGCGACCCGACTCCGGTGGATGGTGACACCGGTAGCTCGCAGGTCCCTGGTGGGAGACCGCTTCACGGAGCACCAGCAACGGCAACTTCTCCCGCCCAAGTTGCGGGGTTGAAAGTGACCTAGAGCGGGGCTTGCATCGCCCGGCGCGGCTTAAACAGCCGCGGGACTTGCTAGCGCCTGCCGGGGGCTCCAACATCAAGACCCGGAGCAGGGCCTTACATCGCCCGGCGCGGCTTTAAATGGCCGCGGGACTTACTAGCGCCTGCCGGGGGCTCCAACATCAAGACCCGGAGCAGGGCCTTACATCGCCCGGCGTTGCTTTAATGGCCGCTGGACTTATTTACCATCGCCCGCCGGGGGCTTTGACTTTGACATCGGGAGAAGAATGGAGAGCGGGGATTGGTGACTCTATATATAAATTAGAATCCTGAACTTGTTGGTTGCTGTCAACAGTTCTAAAGTTTATTGTAAATGGAAGTAAGATGTTATTGCAATTCCAAAAGTAGTTCCAGATTTAGAAAGCTTTGGCTTTGATGTTATGACTCTGTGCAATATGTTACTGTTTTTATTCACAGGTTTTTCGAATGCCTATTTAAAAAGTGTTGTTTTTCTAATTTGTAGACAATATCTGCTCCAAATTATTGATTTAGAAGCATTTTCAATAGTGCAATTATCATTCTATAAAGGTGCTTACAGTTAGCTTGAGCTGCTATCTGCTTTCTTTCAAATAATTTTTTTAATTTTTTAATTATTATTTTTTTTTTCCCCAGTGATTGCTGCACAGACAACCACTATTCCTTATCTAAACGCCTTGCTCCCATCGGAACTTGAACTCCAACAGATGGAGGAGACGGATTCGTCTGAACAGGATGATCCGACTGACACTGAGAATGTTCCTCTAAATATGAATGCCGTATGTTTCCCAGTTCGTTCCTTTGCAATATTCCGCCTTCTAAATCTTGTCGACTAACAAGCCCGGCAAAAGTCCCAGATTGGCCCGAGTCTGAGGAAGGGTCCGACCCGAAACCTCACCTGTCCGTGTTCTCCAGAGATGCCGCCTGACCCACTGAGTTGCTCCGTTGTGTTTAAAAAAGAACTGCAGATGCTGGAAAAATCGAAGGTAGACAAAAATGCTGGAGAAACTCAGCATGTGAGGCAGCATCTATGGAACGAAGGAGAAGTTTCTCGACCCGAAACGTCACCTATTTCCTTCGTTCCATAGATGCTGCCTCACCCGCTGAGTTTCTCCAGCAATTTTGTCTATCTTAGGTTTAAGACATTGCCTGTTGGAAACTATTTTATTTTATTTTTTTGTTATTTTTTTTTTTTCTTGATATTTTTTATTTTTTTATTTTTTTATTTATTAGAAGTGAGTTCAATGCATTGGTACAAAAATTATGTTAACATATTACATTCTCTGTACAACTTCCTTTGGAAACTATTTTAAACTTGTTTATTTGACTAGATCTTTGAATGTCTTCCTTAATATCTCCATTTGAAATTCATTCATGCTTGAAGTACATCTTATCATATTAAAGATGATATACAGATGTAGCATTTACCCCCATCTGATTTTAAACAACATTATCTTCTAAATGGGAACAGATTATATACGGGTGATGTAAAGAGGGAGCCAGTGTTCTTGTGCATGAATCACAAAAAAAAACAAGCAGCAAATGGTTAACATGGCAAAAGGCACATTGGCGATTAAAGAGGCTGAATATGGAAGGAAATAAGGCTGTTTTGTTCCATTTGTAGAGGGCAGTGCTTCCTTTTGTAAACAACATGGTGTTTGTACACAGAGTCAGGAGTTGTTGGGTCGGCTTGATTATTGGAAGTATTTTTAGAAGATGGAGATACACTTTATTTATCGGAAAAGGTGTTCCGACTCAAAGTCCCCTATTCTTTTTCTCCAGAGATGCTGCCTGTCCCGCTGAGTTACTCCAGCATTTTGTGTCTATCTTCGGTGTAAACCAGTATCTGTAGTTCCTTCCTTCACATTAAACTCGTCTCTCTGGTCTTGTATAGGTAGATAGCAGTCTTTAAACTGTTGCACGTATAAAATTATATCTTACTGGGAATTTTGTGTCTATCTTCGGTATAAACCGGCATCTGCAGTTCCTTCCTATACATTTTTTTAAATGTTGCAAGGGGTAGACTGACCTGCTGCCTCACCCGCTGAGTTTCTGCAGCATTTTTGTTGTCTACCTTGTGTTTTAAGTGCCCTGTTTTCTTTCCTAGGATGAATTATCTGCTGAGAAGGAAAACTCCATATTGCAGCAGAATTCGGGTTTATCCATCAATAAGATCATCGAAGAGCCCATGATCGATAACCCGTACCTTAGACCAGTTAAAAAGCCCAAGGTCCGGAGGAAGAAGTGAGGAGCGAGGAAACCCGAAGATCACTTGGTGGAACACTGTGCGTTGAAAGGATGCGGAAAGTTTAAGCTATCCTCCAACGCATTATGAACTGTGGACTGCAAGCCCAATGAAATGGTGGCCCTGAAATATATTCTCAACAAGGCTGTTCAAATTCAGTTCAGCTGTGTCGAATCTGAATAGCCAATATATCAAACCAGAATTTTCTGCACCACCTTTCTGGTGAAATAAAACGTTCTCTTGTTGTCCATTTAAAAAAAAAAACTGCTTGAAATATGTTGCAGAACTGATGGATGTGTTTGATCTTTGTATGGGGATCATTTGCAACACGTAAGCCCACTTGGTTTACCAATGTGGTTTAATAATTACATTGCCTGTCCAATGCCAACTATATTTTTCCTGCTGTTCATCACAGGTTATTGTACCTCCAAATAAATTAAAGTTTTTTTTTAGAACCGCTTTGTGTGCTGTTGACATGTTTTTAAGAGTATACTCCTCACTCAGCCATTTCAGGTCCCTATAAAGGGCGGTATGTCTGAACATTGACTATTTTCCTCCCTCCACAGATGCAGCCCTCTTCTTCTTATCGAGTCCACACACAAGAATAGAAGTTGTTCGGCCAGAGCTGAACGCACTCTCGGCATCTGTATACAATGGTGTCCGTCTTGCGCTTCTTGTGCGTGGTGGTGGGAAGATTGGTGGAAACAGGGTCGCGACGTGAACGCTCTTTCCTTGACCCCAGATGCTGCCTGACCTGCTGAATGTTTCCAGCGTTTTCTATTATTTTAGATTTCCAACATCTGCACTTGTTTGACTTTCATTTGAGGGACGTGGCGACCAGTGGGGAATGGTGCAAAGCCCACAAATGAAGGACTTGTTAGTGACATTGTAGACTCATGCAGGCAACTAGGCAACCCGAGTTAGAAGAAAACACAAAGTTCTGGAGAAACACAGCGGATCAGGCAGCTTCTCTGGAGTGAATGGATAGGCGACGTCCATTTTTTTTTGGATCGGATGTTGGTCTGAAAAAGAGTCAGGACCCAAAACGTGCTTTGTCCATTCTGCCACAGATGCTCCCTGTCCTGCTGGGTCGTTCCAACACTTTGTGCTTTATTTAATAACTGCAGTTCATTATGGCCCTTGTGGCTAAAGGGATCAGGGGGTATGGAGAGAAGGCAGGTACAGGATACTGAGTTGGATGATCAGCCATGATCATATTGAATGGCGGTGCAGGCTCGAAGGGCCGAATGGCCTACTCCTGCGCCTATTTTCTATGTTATGTCTCCAAGCTTGGCCTGAAGATATAGAAACTTCAAATGTAGTTCAGAGATGCTGCCTGACCCGCTGAGTTATTCCACCACTATGTATCTACCCATGTTCTCCAGAGATGCTGCCTGACCTGCTGAGTTACTCCAGCACTCTGTATCTACCCATGTTCTCCAGAGCTGCTGCCTGATCCGCTGAGTTACTCCAGCACTATGTATCTACCCATGTTCTCCAGAGATGCTGCCTGACCCGCTGAGTTACTCCAGCAATCTGTACCCCTCTGTGTTCTGCAGACCTGACCCGCTGAGTTACTCCAGCAATCTGTCTATCTGCATGTTCTCCAGAGATGCTGCCTGACCTGCTGAGTTACTCCAGCAATCTGTACCCCTCTGTGTTCTGCAGACCTGACCTGCTGAGTTACTCCAGCAATCTGTACCCCTCTGTGTTCTGCAGACCTGACCTGCTGGGTTACTCCAGCAATCTGTACCCCTCTGTGTTCTGCAGAGATGCTGCCTGACCTGCTGAGTTACTCCAGCACTCTGTATCTACCCATGTTCTCCAGAGCTGCTGCCTGACCTGCTGAGTTACTCCAGCAATCTGTACCCCTCTGTGTTCTGCAGACCTGACCTGCTGAGTTACTCCAGCAATCTGTGTCTATATGCATGTTCTAAAAGATGTCCCTGTCAGTCATGGGCAGTGGGGGCGGGACCGGATGTGTGTGTGTGTGGGGAGGGGGGGGGGGGGAAGAAGCCGGAAGTGGAGTGGGCGGGAGCTTCCGAGGAGGGTTCAACATGGCGGCGAGACGGCGGGCGCCCGTCACCGACTGACGGCTTTCCCCGCCTCCCCCACCGCCGCCTCTAGCGGCTAGGCCCGGCCCGGCCCGGCCCGTGTGTGAGCAGCAGCGATGGACACCGGGCGTTAGTGTGAGTGAGTGAGTGAGTGAGGAGGGAGAGACGAGGAGCGCGAGAGCGCGGGACGCTAGCGCTTGCAAAATGGCGGCGGGGGGCCAGCGCTTGCAAAACCCGTCCCCATCCCCCCGGCCCCCTCCCCCAGCGGCTCCCGCAGCGTGCACCAACCCACCCGCACTCACAATCCCGCTCACACCGCTGCATTCCCCTCCGTGCAAAGCGTCGCGGGTGCAGAAACGCTGGGGATGAGGACAGAAAATGCGTGGAAAGGCCACGCGGGGTTATTCCGAGGGCTAGCAGGGGCACGACGGGCCGAACGGTCCTTCCATGGATGGCAGGTACACAAAAATGCTGGAGAAATGGATGGCACTGGGTTACAGTGAAATATTCAATTTAGGGTGCAGGAAAGAACTGCAGATGCTGGTTTTAATCGAAGGCAGGCACAAAATGCTGGAGTAACTCAGCGGGTGCGGCAGTATCTATGGACCGAAGGAAATCGGCAACGTTTCGGGCCGAGACCCTTCTTCAGACATGGATGACACTGGTTTACAGTGAAATATTCAATTTAGGGTGTAGGAAAGTCAAGTCAAGTCAAGTGAGTTTATTGTCATGTGTCCCTGATAGGACAATGAAATGATAGGACAGAACTGCAGATGCTGGTTTAAATCGAAGGTAGACACAAAATGCTGGAGTAACTCAGCGGGACAGGCAGCATCTCTGGAGAGAAGATTCGGGTCGAGACCCTTCTTCAGATTTAATTTAGGGTATTGTGTTCATTGCTCCTTCATGAGCACAAGTGATAGTACAATTAGTCCATCAAGTCTACTCCACCGTTCAATCATGGCTGATCTATCTCTCCCTCTCAACCACATTCTCCAGCCTTCTCCCCATAACCCGTGACACCTGTACTAATCGTGAATCTATCTTATCTCTGCCTTTAAAACACCCATTGACTCCGCAGCCTTGCAGGCAATGATTTCCACAGATTCACCAACTACCCCGGTCTCTGGTGCTGTGAGGCACCAACTCTACTGCTGTGCTACCGAGAGTCATAGGGTCTCTAATGAGCTAGATGGTAGGTCAGGACCGCTCTCTAGCTGGTGAGAGGACAGAGCAGTTGCCTGATAAAAGCTGGGGCGAAACTGTCCCTGAATCTGAGGTGTGCTGTTTCACACTTCTGTACCTCTTGTTTGATGGGCGAGGGAAGAAGAGGGAGTGGCCAGGGTGCGACTGGCCCTTGATTATGCTGCTGGCCTTGCCGAGGCTGATGAGTTATAAATGGAGTCAATGGAGGGGAGGTTGGTTTGTGTAATGGTCTGGGCTGCATCCACAATTCTCTGCAATCTTGCAGTCTTGGACGGAGCTGTTCCCAAACCAAGCTGTGATGCATCCCAATAAAATGCTTTCCGCGGCACATCTGTAGAAGACGGTGAAAGTTGTTGGGGACATGCCGAACATCCTAAAGAGCCTGTCCTACCTGCCGATTTTTTTGGCGACTGCCGGCGTCATATCAGATTTCAAAATCCAGCGGCGACAAAAAGATGTTGCGACACTTGAAAAAACAGAGCGTGTCAAACGTCTTCATGGCGCATCACGCCGCAAATTTTTCGGTAACCTGTTATGTCAATCAATGATGCTGGCATTCGCCGAAAAAAACACCAAACACCAAAACACCCTTAAGCCTTCGAAGGAAGTAGTGGCTTTGGTGTGATTTCTTGGCCGCTGCTTCGATATGGGTGGTGCTAGAGAAGTTGTTGGTGATATTTACTCCTAGGAATTTGAAGTTTTCAACCATCTCTACTTCTGGTCTGGGCTCTTCATACAGGTATCTGTCAGTAGTCTGTTCCCCATGATGGATGCAGGGTGATTATTAAAGGGGACAGTGGTTCAGAGATCATCCAGATCAATTTGAGGTGGGCAGTTCGTGGTAAAGTTGATGAAAGTCAACTTTTTTGACGGTCGTCGATGTAGCGGAGAAGGAATTGGGGAATAATGACGGTGTTCATTTGGAACATGGGCTTTGTGTTTTGCTCAAGACTCCAGCGTCTGCAGTTCCTCATGTCACCAAGTAATAATGGCCTGTGATACGATTTGTTTTAATAGTGTGAGTTGAACAAAATTGGACAGTGCACTAGCCTCTGGATGCAAAAATTAGTTATACATTTGCAGAAGATAGACACAAAAAGCTGGCATAACTCAGCAGGACAGGCAGTATCCCCGGAGAGAAGGAATGGATGACGTTTCGAGTCGAAACCTGTCACCCATTCCTTCTCTACAGAGATGTTGCCTGTCCTGCTGAGTTACTCCAGCTTTTTGTGTCTATCTTATGCAAATGCTTCAGCTTTTTGTGTCTATCTATCTAACAGCATTTGCAGTTCCTTCTTAAGTGCCTGTCCCACTTACGCAATTTTTTTCGGCGACTGCTGGCACCCGTCATAGTCGCAGCAGGTCACCGAAAATGTCGCGGGGTGACATGGTCTTGAATAGTCGTTCAAAGAGTCATATCGTATCTGGTCGCCGCTGGATTTTCAACATGTTGAACATTTTTGGCGATATGCTATGACTATGATGGGTGCCAGCAGTTGCCGAAAAAAACTGTGTAAGTGGGACAGGCCCTTAATACATTTGCAGATATGTAATCAGCATAAACACTGCAAATGTAAAAAATTGTACCAACTGTTTTCAAAGTTGTGGGTGTTCTTTTAAGGAAGTGAATGCATCTGGCATTAAAATATTCTATTTACAAATATATTAATGAATTATGTTATGATTTATTCAGTCAAGCAGAGTTTGATTACGTTGATTAGTTGGTAAATTCTACAGAAGTTGCGAGCAAATGAATGGCATTGTTTTGTATTCCTGCGTGCAGCTGTGCATTTGTCACCATTTTACGGTCTGATGAACCAGTAAATGAAACGTGTGGGTTGAATGCAAGTTGTGTGGTGTTTTGTTCACCTGTATTTGTATTGGGACTCAGGGTTTTAAAACAAGATTTGAAACATCGAAAATAGGTGCAGGAGTAGACCATTCGGCCCTTCGAGCCAGCACCATCATTCAATATGATCGTGGCTGATCATCCAAAATCAGCACCCCGTTCCTGCTTTTTCCCCATATCTCTTGATTCCGTTAGCCCTAAGAGGTATATCTAACTCTCTTGAAAACTTCCAGTGAATTGTCTCCACTGCCTTCTGTGGCAGAGAAGATGTTGAGTAGACACAAAATGCTGGAGAAACTCAGCGGGACAGGCAGCAACTGAAGAAGGGTCTCAACCTGAAAATCACCCGTTCCTTCTCTCCAGTGATGCTGCCTGTCCCGCTGAGTTACTACAGCATTTTGTGTCTACCTTCGACTTAAATCACCATCTGCAGTTCTTTCCTCCCCGCTGTATCTCTAAATTGTATTGTATTGTATTGTATTCAAATTTATTGTCATTGTCTCAATTAGAGACAACGAAATGAATTTCCCATTACAGTCAGTATCATAAAAATAAATAAATAATAAATAATAAAGATAATAATATTAAAAATAAAATAGAATTAAAAAAAACAAAACTAAAGAAGGCGGCAATATCTTCAGTCATCCCCGCCATCTGGGCCGTGCCTCTCTTCTTGCGCACGCCTGAAGTCTCTCCCTGCCAGGTGCAGAGCAGTTGCTTTCCAACAACCGTCAGGTTCATTGAACCAACTATCATAACCTCAATTCTACCTCAAACACGGAACATTGCAGACTACTTCTTGCACCCAGGGACTTTTTTTGTCTAATTGTATCTTAGATTGGTGATAGAACAAAGAACAAATGGAATGGTAGCTTTGGTCTTGGCATTCTGTGCTTTTAGATTTTTCAAGGAATGGGAATCAAGGAAAAGTTTAGTGTAGGAAGGAACGGCAGATACTGGTCTAAACCAAAGATAGACACAAAAAGCTGGAGTAACACAGCGGGACAGGCAGCATCTGTGGAGAGAAGGAATGGGTGACGTTTTGGGTCGAGACCCTTCGTATGACCCGTTCCTTCTCTCCAGAGTTGCTGCCTGTCCTGCTGTTACTCCAGCTTTTTGCGTCTACAAAGGTAAAGTTGTTCTGTATCCTTAACATTGATGATTGTTGTTGATTGCAAGGTGGATAAAAACGCTGGAGAAACTCAGCGGGTGAGGCAGCATCTATGGAGGAAAGGAATAGGTGACTTTTCGGGTCGAGACCCTTCTTCAGACTGATGTGGGGGGGGGGGGGGGCAGGAAGATGAAAGGAAGAGGCGGAGACAGTGAGCTGTGGGAGAGCTGGGAATGGGAGGGGAAAGAGGGAGAAAGCAAGGACTACCTGAAATTGGGGAAGTCAATGTTCATACCGTTGGGGTGTAAACTACCCAAGCGAAATATGGGGTGCTGCTCCTCCAATTTGCGGTGGGACTCACTCTGGCCATAGAGGAGGCCTAGGACAGAAAGGTCGGATCTGGCATGGGAGGGGGAGTTGAAGTGCTGAGCCACCGGGAGATCAGGTTGGTTATTGCGAACTGAGCGAAGGTGCTGGGCGAAGCGATCGCCAAGCCTGCGCTTGGTCTCACCGATGTAGAGCAGCTGACACCTAGAGCAGCAGATGCAATAGATGAGGTTGGAGGAGGTGCAGGGGAATCTCTGCCGCACCTGGAAAGACTGCTTGGGTCCTTGAATGGAGTCAAGGGGGGAGGTAAAGCGACAAGTGCAGCATCACCTGCGGTTGCAAGGGAAAGCACCAGGGGAGGGGGTGGTTTGGGTGGGAAGGGACGAATTGACCCGGAAGTTACGGAAGGAGCGGTCTCTGCGGAAAAAGTGGTTGCAAAGTGGGACGAGCAGTTGCTGAGTGCATGCCCGAACTTGCCCAGTACCTGCTAGTTCTCCTTTTGTTGGCTTTCAGTCAGCAGTTTTATGAAATAAAGACAAGGTGTAAAGTGTGGCGAATGCCAGGGATAACAAAGAGGGTGGCCATTCTTATGTTAAAAATGTAATTGTTTCTTGGGTCTGAAATATTGGCCTGTGTGGTATTTTACTTTTCAAAAACATTTAGTTTTACTGCTAGTTAAGCTTTAAGATTTATCTAGAAACAAGGAACTGCAGATTTACGAAGTGCTGGAGCAACTCAACGGGTCAGGCAGCATTTCTGGAGAATATGGATAGGTGACATTTCTGGCCGCAGCCCTTCTTCAGACTAGTTAAGGGAGGGGAGAGAGCTGGACGATAGGTGGCACAGGACAAAGCCGGGCAAGTAATAGGTTGATTTATTCATTTTTTTCTGACCTGGGTTCCTTAATAGATTCGAAGAGGCTTCAAAAATCTTTTAATTCACCACTGCTGACTTTGCTGAAATGGGAGTGATCCAACATTGATTGCATTGCTTGCTTATGTTCTCCTTTTTCCTGGGCACCCTCTTGGGATTTAGGATGACTTGGTTCCACTTCTGTTTGGTGGATTCTGAGATACCTCATAAGTAACTATGGACGGGGGAGATGGTGCCCGATGCAGTTTGTGTGTTGGTGTGCTCCTGTATAGACAATAGACAATAGGTGCAGGAGTAGGCCATTTGGCCCTTCGAGCCAACATCGCGAGGTGGAAGATTGCAACCTTCACGTGGCCCGCCCTGTTTCGACGAATGCAATCAACCCGGCGTGCACAATCAATTAAGATCAAATAGAACAAGTTGTCCTACAACTTTAGGCTGTGCACACCATACGCAACATTCCCCCATATCCCTTGACTCTGCTATCTTTAAGAGCTCTATCTAACTCTCTTGAAAGCATCCAGAGAACCGGCCTCCAACCGGCCTGAGGCAGAGAATTCCACAGATTCACAACTCTCTGGGTGAAAAAGTATTTCCTCATCTCCGTTCTAAATGGCTTACCCCTTATTCTTAAACTGTGGCCCCTGGTTCTGGACTCCCCCAACATCGGGAACATGTTTCCTGCCTCTATCGTGTCCAAACCCTTAGTAATTGTATATGTTTCAATAAGATTCCCTCTCATCCTCTAAATTCCAGAGTATACAAACCCAGTCGCTCCATTCTATCAACATATGGTCACACAGAAACCTAGTGTCCACTGGGTTCCTGTGTCACCTTGCATTTCTCATACCATGCCAAATGTTCCTTCTCTGCTTTCAATGACCACGGGTCAGGAATGTCCTTGATTCCCTGAGAATGTTGCATTTCACTGGGGAAGCTTTGTAGCAACAAAGAACTCCAGAAGCAACTCCAGATACCAAACACAGACACAAAGTGCTGGAGTAACTCAGCAGTTCAGGCAGTATCTCTGGAGAAAAAGGATGGGTGGCGTTTTGGGTCAGCTTTGTAGCACATGGTTTAATCATTTTAATTTATGATTTGTTTTGTAATTCCAAATATTTCATTTTGGGTTGCATTATATGTTTACGCTTGGCACGTATTGCTACTCAAACAATTTTTGGCATCATCCATTTATATACATTGGGAATGTAATTGTATTAAATATTCTTTGATTTGGTTGTTGAGGCAGGTTCTATAACAACATTTAAAAGACACTTGGACAGGTTCATGGATAGGAAAGGTTTAGAGGGCTATGGGCCAAACGAGGGCAGGTGGGACCAGTGTAGATTGGGTATCTTGGCATGAGAAAGTTTGGCTGAAGGCCCCGTTTCTGTGCAGTGTGACTTGTATGCTAAATGTGTTTATAATTAATTTCACTCCTCTTTCCTTACCTGCAGGCAAAACCCTGTCAACATGACAACAGCATCCACATCTAAACCATATACATCATCTGATAATCCATGCAGTATATCAGCAGAAAAGGTTGGCCAGGTAACGTGTATAAAAACTACAGATTCTCCATTGTAAACATGGCTTAGCATTTACGCTTCTTGTCGGTTGTGAAGGTGGGTTTGTGCAAGGCCATGTTAGGTTTGGTCACTATTGCCTGCTATTCAGGCAAATTATTACCAAACGTGAATACATCAGGCAGTGCTAAAAAGAGAAAATATAGAGCAAAATATAGTGTTACATCTTCAGAGAGTACAAGGGGCTTAATAAGGAAGATTGTGAATGAATCCTTAGCATCTGAGACGTTGGATCTAATAAAAGTGGGGAAGAGGCTGCTCCTGAATCTGGTAGTACGCGGTTTCAAACATTTGTCTTCTGCCTGATGGGAGAGGGGAGAAGCGGGAACAGCTGAGGAGGGAGTGGTCCATGAAGGGTTTCGGCCCGAAACGTCGCCTATTTCCTTCGCTCCATAGATGCTGCTGCACCCGCTGAGTTTCCCCAGCAATTTTGTGTACGGTCCATGATTATGTTGGCTTTCTTGAGGTAACATGACGTTTAGATGCAGTCAATGGATTGAATACTGATTTATGTGATGGACTGGGCTGTATTCACAGTTCTATGCAATTTCTTTGCTGTCTCTTAGCTGAGCAGTTTCCATATTAAGATGTAATCATCCGGAGAGGACACTTTCCACAATGCATCTGTAGAAATTAGTATACCCTGTGCTTATTGCAACACATGCAGGGAATGGAGGGATATGGGCTATCTGCAGGCAGAGAAGATGAGTTTATCTTGGCATAGTGTTTAGTGCGGGCTTTGTGGGTAGAAGGACTACTCCTGTACAATTTCTCAACCCAAATTATTAATAAACTTGAATCTGGAGTTTCATTGTGATTTGCATTATTAGTGCGTGTTACTTGCAAGACTAAATTGAATAGTGAAAGACCTGGATAGAGTGGATGTGGAGAGGATGTTTCCACTCATTGGAGACTCTCGGACCAGAGGGCAGGGCTTCAGAATAAAAGGTCGTACCTTTTAGAAAGAAGACAAGGAGGAATTTCTTGAGCCAGAGCATGGTGAATTTGTGGAATTTGTTGCCACAGGCGGCTGTGGAGGCCAAGTCATTGGATATTTTTAAGACGGGAGATTGACAGATGCTTGATTAGTACAGGTGTCAGGGGTTATGGGGAGAAGGCAGGAGAATGGGGATGAGAGGGAAAAATAGGTCAGCCATGATTAAATGGCAGAGTAGACTTGATGGGCCGAATGCCCTTATTCTGTTCCCAGAACGTATAAACATGAAATAAATGCTTCTGTTGAAAATAATTCTGTTCTGTTTTCCTGACTAAGTATAAAAGTGCATGTAGGTAACTGATGTGAATTAAAATGTTTTGTAAATTCTAAATCTAGTGTGTGGTTCTGTTTTGTTTTGCTCTTTAGATAAGGCCAAAGGTGCCGCTGCTGACCATTCTACATGAAGCAGGTGCGTCCGGGGAAACCTTCACATTGAAGGAGGTAAAACAGCAGTACAATGTTTTCATGATATGAATAAAGCTTCCAAAAAGTATGTGCAAATTATAGATAGATATAATGTTGACTACTGTTCAGGAAGTCACAGTGGACGCATCGGTAGAGCTATTGCCGTGCAGCGCCAGAGACCCAGATTGCTCCATGTTATGGGTGTTGTTTGTCTGGTGTTAGATTAGATTAGATTAGATATAATTTATTGCCACACAGCCAAGCTGGTGGAAATTTGGGTTGTCTGCAGCGATACAATAATAAAGAACACACAACCACAATAAAACTGTAACACAAACATCCACCACAGCATTCATCACTGTAGTGGAAGGCACAAAATTTGGCCAGTCCTCCTCCATTTCCCCCCCATGGTCAGGACCAGAGTCCAGAGTCAGTCCAGGATCGGCTCTTCCTCACCGGAGACCGCGGCTTTAAGTTGTTGTAGGCCGCAGGCTGGCGGTCGAGATTTAAGTCCCCGCCGCAGCCAGAAGCACCGTAGACTGCAGGGCCGGCGGTCGAAGCTCCCCTCCAGGGGTGATGGTAAGTCCATGCCGGACCCGCGGTAGAAGTCGGCCGCGGGCCGGCAGTGATGGCTTCTTCTTCCCCCGGGTCCCCAACGTGAGATCCCGGGCTGTAGACGCCGCACCAGCTGGAGCTCTGCAGACCGCGGCTTCAGGCTGCGACTTCAGGCTGCCGGCTGCCCCGGGCCAGCGACACGGAGCGCTCCCCTCCAGCGAGCCCCAGCGAGGGCTCACCCGCTTCACGCCGAGAGTCCACGCTGCGCCCGCCGCTGAAGCCCCGGGCGCGTCTCCGGGAAAGGCCGCGTCGATCCTTGATGTTAGGCCACGGGGGAGGCGACCTGGAAAAACTCGCCTCTCCGTGGAGGAGGCGACCGAAGCGGTTGCCCCTTACCCCCCCACACCACCCCCCACACAAAACACACAAAGAAACATTGTTTGCACGTTCTCCAGGTGACCGCGTGGGTTTTCCCCAGGTGCTCCGTTTTCTCCAACGTTCCAAAAACGTGCAAGTTTGTAGGTTAATTGGCTTCTGTAAATTGTCTCTCGTGTGTAGGATAGAACTAGTGTACGGGGTGACTGTTGGCCGGTGCGGTCTCGATGGGCTGAAGGGCCTGTTTCCACGCTGTATCTCTAAACTAAACTAAACCAAAGTGCAGAATCATTATCCTTTCTTTTGATCATGATCTCATCTCTTATTGGGCAAAGATAATTTGTTGAGGAAATGTTTCAGAATCGTTAAGTGTATTTTCTAGCCACTGTAGTTGCATTGGTTATAGTTCATACAACATTGAAACAGGCCTTTCGGTCCAAATATTCCATTCTGAGCAAGATGCTGATCTCAACTAGTCCCGTTTGGCTAATAATGGGTGAATGGTAGCCAGTTGCATTGCTTACCGAGTACCTCTAGTGTTTAAAAAGGGTTACTGCTGCACTACAGCAGGATATTAGTCAACTAGGTATGTGGGACGAGGATAGGGAAATGATGTTCAGATAGTGGCGCATTCTGGAAATCCAACCAGCATAGTAGGGCTTGCACAATGAACATTAGGACTGGAGAACTTAGGGAACTGTAGAACAGAGGAGTATATGTATACAGTAGACAATTCAAAATCAAACATAATTTAAACATGTGAAGAATGAAATAAAATACCAGAGCACAAGGAGGCTACAGACTTTTGGTTATTGAGTAGAACTGCTGCCCATGGGGAAAAAAATCAGTTTTTATATCTGGCTGTGGCGGCTTTGACAGTCTGGAGTCGCCTTCCAGAATGAAGTGATTCAAATAGTTTCTGACCCCTCTCACCCTGGCCACAAACCCTTTGCGGTCTTTTTCCCAGGGAAGGAGCATCAGAAACTAGAGGGCATTGGTTTAGGGTAAGAGCAGAAAGTTTAAAAGGGACTTGAGACACTAGACAATAGGTGCAGGAGTAGGCCATTTGGCCCTATGAGCCAGCACCGCCATTCAATGTGACCATGGCTGATCACCCCCAATCAGTATCCCGTTCCTGCCTTCTCCCCATATCCCCTGACTCCGCTATTTTTAAGAGCCCTATCTAGCTCTCTTGAAAGCATCCAGAGAACTGGCCTCCAACGCCACCTGAGACAGAGACTTGCGTGGCTTGTAATGTTTGATTCTTTGATACAACGTATTATTATGCAACTTGTTATTATACGACCTATGAATGACAGTATTGCCAACAATGTTCTTTTCCTGAATAACCATTATAAGAAATCTCCTAGTATTTGAAGCTCACCTTGATATGTGATGTTTTCTTTCTGCAGGTGATGTATTATCTCGGTCAGTATATCATGTTAAAGCAACTCTACGATCAACAGCAGCAACACATTGTGTATTGTGGAAATGATGCACTTGGAAAAGTATTTGGAGTCCAAAGTTTCTCTGTCAAAGATCCAAGGTAAAGGCGGGTGTTTTTATTTATTTTATTCTCTGGACATCACCAAGACGGTATTGAAAGCGAGACGAGGGAGTAACTCAGCAAGCCGGGCAGCATCTCTGGAGAACATGGATAGGCGATGTTTCAAGTTCGGACCATTCAGAGGTGTTGCCTGACCCACTGAGTCACTCCAGCATTTTATGTAAAGTAGCATCTTCAATTCCTTGTGTATGGCATTGAAAGAGAGTGCATGAAGGATCTGACGAACCTGAAGAAGGATGTGGAGAGGATGTTTCCACTAGTGGGAGAGTCCAGAACTGGAGGTCACAGCCTCAGAATTAAAGGAAGTTCTTTTAGGAAGGAGATGAGGAGAAATCTCTTTAGTCAAGAGGGTGGTGAATCTGTGGAATTCTTTGCCACAGAAGGCTGTAGAGGCCATGTCAGTGGATATTTTTAAGGCGGAGATAAATAGATTCTTGATTAGTTCGGGTGGCAGAGGTTATGGGGAGAAGGCAGGAGAATGGGGTTAGGAGTGAGCGATAGATCAGCCATGATTGAATGGGCTGAATGGCCTAATTCTACTCCTATTCCTTATGATTTATAACAAAGGGTCTCGTCCCGAAACGTCACCTATTCCTTTTTTCCAGAGATGCTGTCTGACCCGCTGAGTTACTCCAGCTTTTTGTGTCTATCTTCGGGTTTAAACCAGCATCTACAGTTCCGTGCTGTGCACACAGACTTCAGTTTGATTTCAAAAGCTTTTGTTTTAACTGACAGGCGACTGCAAAATATATAAACAAAATATATATATCGAAGGTAGATAAAATTGCTGGAGAAACTCAATTGATTGCCGTTCTGACTTTGGGTTTCAGCCTGGGTTTACACTTTCAAAAAAAAGACACAAAGTGCTGGAGTAACTCAGTGGCATCTCTGGAGAACATGGACAGTTGACATTTCGGGTCAGGACGCTTCTTCAGGCGGATCGTGTGTGTGGGGGGGGGTCAGTCTTGACTGACCATTGCAAACGTGTTATTTTGTGGAAGAAGGGTCCAACCCTTGACCAGAAACGTCACCTATCCTTTTTCTCCGGGGATGCTGCTTTAATTACTTACTGAGTTTCTCCAGCACTTTGTGTCTTTCCTTGGTAAATCAGCATCTGTACTTCTTTCTTTCCACATGCTATTTTGCAGTGAGTTTTTTGCTTGGTTTCACCAAGTTATGAATTCAAGTCAACGCAAAACTTATACATTTTTAAAAAGATTAGCTACACCTGTTACATTTTGAGATTTATGCTTTATCTTTTAAATTCTAAGCAACATTGAAGAGGGCAGTATGATTCATTAGGGATTGTATCATATGCTATTACGGTCTGGCAGGATGTTGATTTAAAATGCTGGAGAAACTCAGCGGGTGCGGCAGCATCTAGGGAGCAAAGGAAATAGGCAACGTTCAGTCTGAAGAAGGGTTTCGGCACGAAACGTTGCCTATTTCCTTCCCTCCATAGATGCTGCCGCACCTGCTGAGTTTCTCCAGCATTTTTGTCTACCTTCGATTTTCCAGCATCTGCAGTTCCTTCTTGAACTGTTGATTTAAAATGTAATGTCCAATGAGCTGAAGCACGCTGTACTACAGATAATGTCGTCCAGCAGAGAAATAGTACATGATACGACTGAATTTACACCAGCTTTTTGGAAGGGCAATTCGTGCAAATGGTTCCTTGATGGCTACATTTATAAACAACTATTTGTTCAACATGGATGCTTAGGAATGTTTAAGAAGGAACTGCAGATGCTGGAAAAATCGAAGGTAGATAAAATTGCTGGAGTAACTCAGCGGGTGCGGCAGCATATATGGAGTGAAGGAAATAGGCAATGTTTCAGGTCTGAAGAAGGGGTTTCGGCCCGAAACGTTCCCTATTTCCTTCACTCCATAGATGCTGCTGCACCCGCTGAGTTTCTCCAGCACTTTTGTCTACCATAATTGCCAAAATGGATGCTTAGGAATGTTTAATCGAAGGTAGATTAAAAATGCTAGAGAAACTCAGCGGGTGAGGCAGCATCTATGGAGCGAAGGAATAGGTGACGTTTCGGGTCGAGACCCTTAAGGGTGAGGCAGCATCTATGGAGCGAAGGAATAGGTGACGTTTCGGGTCGAGACCCTTAAGGGTGAGGCAGCATCTATGGAGCGAAGGAATAGGTGACGTTTCGGGTTGAGATCCTTCTGGGTCTCGACCCGAAACGTCACCTATTCCTTCGCTCCATAGATGCTGCCTCACCTGCTGAGTTTCTCCAGCCTTTTTATCTACCTTGAATGCTGAGGAAGGTTCATTCTTTTAACCTGTTACCTACTGACTGCAGCAATGATGTGACTTGCTGCATTTAACTGTGGACCTATTCTCTTACAGCCAGTTGTATGACATGCTTTCGAGGAACCTGATAGCTGCCAACTTCCAAGGTGCGTATATGACTTGGTACCTTGTCATTGAACTGAAGCATACAATTGCTGTTGAAGAATAGATCAATGGGGGGGGTGTCGTGTAGAAATATGTGGTACATCAACTCTGTCGTGGCAAAAGTGTGATGGTGGATTAACAGCGCGCAATGATTAAGATCATTCCAGTCTTGTAGGACCGTTACCGTTTAGAAAGAAGGAAATGGAGAATAAAAGGTTCGAAAGAATACGCGTGCCGAATGCCTGCAGCTTGATGACTATTCGCGCACACTTGTCTATCGTGTGGGCTGAACTTGTGTGAATGGGCTGCTGTTTGACGGGAAAGGGAAACAGCTTCTGAACGATGGCCATGGCTATTGATGTGAGTGTCTGCTAGCACCTTGTTGAGAGGGAGAAAGACCTGCTGTGGATTGAACAGAGAACAAATCAAGTTTATTCGTCACATACACATACGAGATGTGCAGTGAAATGAAAAGTGGCAATGCTCGCGGACTTTGTGCAACAAACAAACTACAAACAGAATGGAACAGAATCACATATTCTTTTACATATTACATATTGTGGGAGGAAGTAAAAGGAAAACAAAAAACAGCAATTAAAAAAAAACTAGAATGGTTCAGTAAAGTTAGTCCCTGGTGAGGTAGGAGTTTACAGTCCTAATGGCATCTGGGAACGTAGATCAGTGGTACAGTACAGCACAGGAATAGGCCCTTTGTGCCGACATGATTTCAGGTTAAATTATCTCCTCTGTCGGCATGTGATTATATCCATTCCCTGCGTATTAAAATCCCACGGTCATATCTACCTCCGCCATCAATCCTGGCAGCGCGTTCCAGGTTACTGCTCTCTGTGTTACAAAAACCTGCTCCGCTCATCTCCTTTAAACTTTGCTCCTCTCCCCTTAAAGCTACAGTGCCCTCCATAATGTTTGGGACAAAGACCTGTCAATTATTTATTTACCTCTCTACTCCACTATTTGTGATTTGTAATAGAAAAAAATCACATGTGGTTAAAAGTGCACATTGTCAGATTTTAATGAAGGGTTTCGGCCTGAAACGGTGCCTATTTCCTTCGCTCCATAGATGCTGCTGCACCCGTTGAGTTTCTCCAGCTTTTTTTGTATACCGCCAATTTTATACATTTTGGTTTCACCATGTGGAAATATTACAGCTGTGTTTATACATAGTCCCCCCCATTTCAGGGCAAAATTATGGGTCTTTGTCCCAAACATTATGGAGGGCACTGTATGTCCTCTAGTCTGAAATCCACCCTGTGGGAAAAAAAATGTTTTGACTGTCTACTCTATCTATGTCTCTCTTTATTTTATACACTTGAAATTTGATATATTTAGGTTGAAGATCCTCACAAGTTGCAGTATTTTAGTAGAAGGTTTGCAAAACGGATTCTCAGTCACAACCTCCTGTGAGCTGCTGTGTTTGTTTCCCATTAAACTTGCTGCAAAAATCAAAGAGTTTGGTCCTTTAGTCCGTAAATTGTTGGAAACAAGACCAACAGTTATTTTATTTTCTCCCAGTGCCTTTTTAAAAAAAAATTCTCGACTCAGAATGCGTTTCTCTTTTTTGAGCTGGCTCGGGCGTTAAATTCACGCACTCTTAATTTATCTTCCACTGTTTTACACAAACCTTGAATCTCATCGTCCAAGGTGATGTATTGCAGAGTTTTAGTTTTTATTGTCACGTGTACCAAGGGGCAGTGAAATGCTTTCGACAGGTTAGCACGCAACAAAAGCTTTTCACAGTACCTCGGTACACGTGCCAATAAACTAATTGTTTTAGAAGGAACTGCAGATGCTGGAAAATCGAAGGCAGACAAAAGTGCTGGAGAAACTCAGCGGGTGCGGCAGCATCTATGGAGCGAAGGAAATGGGCAACGTTTCGGGCCGAAACCAAGGGCGATGGAAATAGGAAATATGTAACGTTTCGGGCCGAAACGTTGCCTATTTCCTTCGCTCCATAGATGCTGCTGCACCCGTTGAGTTTCTCCAGCACTTTTGTCTACCTTCAATGTTTAGTTTAGTGTGGTTTAGTTTAGGTTAGAGATGCAGTGTGAAAACAGGCCCTTCGGCCCACCGAGTTCATGCCGACCAGCGATCACCCCGCACACTAGTTCTATTTCCTTCGCTCCATAGATGCTGCTGCACCCGCTGAATTTCTCCAGCACTTTTGTCTACCAATAAACTAAACTAAACTGAATTAACAAAGTCTAACTAATAATAAACGAAGTCTGAAGAAGGGTCTCCACCCGAAACATCACCCGAAACTTCTCTTCAGAGATGCTGCCTGTCCCGCTGAGTTACTCCAGCTTTTTTGTGTCTATCTTAAACTAAAACTAAACTGAATTTCTCTTGTGCACTTACTGGCAGCAGCTTATAGGGCAAAGTCGTTCTAACGTTCGAAGAGCACAACAAAACCTTTAACTAATTGGGCACACAGCCTGATTCTCTTTGTTACAGGTTCTCAGCCGGTAATATTTTTGCGAATAATTTATGTGTATCAATGTTATAAACAAGTGATGAATGTAATGGGACAGTTTCCAACTAGAAAATAATTACATTGAAAAGGAGTTAATTGCTGTAGTGTGTGGCTTAAGGGCCTGTCCCACTTACGCGATTTTTTCGGCCACTTGCCGGCACCCGTCATAGTCGCAGCAGTCACGAGTAGTCACCCAAAGAGTCGTACCTTTTTCTGGCCGCCTCTGGATTTTCGACGCTGAAAATTTTCCGTGACCTACTGCTGCGACTATGACTGGTGCCGGCAAGTCGGCGAAAAAAAAAATCGCGCAAGTGGGACGGGCCCTTCAGAGACTGGATCAGGAGACGAAACTGAAAGTTCTGAAGTAGATCTGGTTTCATCGCATAGGGTTTACAGTGCAGTTCTGAAGCTGATAAACTAATGCCAAATAACTGCTGCTGCATGCTTCCTACCAGCATGCAATTTATTCTCCTGATTCGCCCGAATTTAAAACCCAAACCATTAGTTTGTTTTGATTTTTAAAAATCTGTATGGTCGTGAGTAGTCGCCTGTATGGTCGTGAGTAGTCGTCCAAAGAGTCGTACCTTTTTCTGGTCGCCTCTGGATTTTCAACATGTTTCCCCACCCCCCACCAAAGAATTACTTTGCGCAAGATCCTTGTGCCGTGCATGCTCTGGTATTTCTAACTGGGGGTCGGGTGGTAGTTTGGAAAAGCAAGTTGCCATCTGAGGATGTAGAATAGGTAAGTACATACCTAGCACACGAATCAGTGGCAAGGATCGACCCACCATTGTGGCAGCAATCTCTGACATGGTGTTGTGGTTGATTAAAACAATGAAAATAGAAATGTATAGAATATACTCATTCTTGGAACGACATTTTTTACAAATGAACTTTTTTTTTTTAAAGAGATCTAACATAACGTGCAACATTATTTATATGTGCATTTCCCCCATCCCCTTGCCTCTGTTTTATTGCCCTTATAGGTGGTCCCTGCTGCCGCTGTTCTTCCTTCAGCCAGCATGTTTTTGGTTGCAGACTTCAATGACTGCTTTCAGCTTTGCTTGCTGACCAGCTGACAGAAGCTGCACTTCTGTCGGGTGGGACTGGTGCTGCCAGTTCACCCCCCCTCCCCAAATCGAGAGTGAGTGAGTGAGCACTCCACTGCAAAGTGCTCCGTCTGGCAGTCTGGCCAAGAATTGATGAGATTTCGCCTGCGGTAGTCTGAAGAAGGGTCTCGACCCGAGACGTCACCTCTTCCTTTCCTCCAGAGATGCTGTCTGACCCGCTGAGTTACTCCAGCTTTTTATGTCTATCATCAAGAGTTGATGAGGCTCCCCTCCTGTGGGGGCAGGTGAGTTGGAATGTCAGTCGATGCCTGAATTAGAACTCCAACCTCCTGGTGTATACTCCATATGTGCCTTGTTCCTGATCTGCCCCCTTTTACAGAATCTTCTCTATTGTCTCCCTTACTGAGGTACGGTGAAAGGCTTTAGTTTGCATGCTAAGCTGGTAAAGAATAGACTGCATGAATACAATCAAGCCATCCACAGTGCACAGATAAAGGACAAAGGGTAGAACATCATTTAGTGCAAAGATTTTAGACTGCTGAGGAATTAAAACAATGTTCTTTTCAATGTATATCTACATCCTTTGATCTGCATTTCTGCTAGATGCTCCTTAAAACCAAAGCATCAATAAGTTTGCATCTGTTGTCATTTGGAACAAGGTGTACCATAAGGCAGAATGGCTGCTTGAGTTACATTGTGCACAGCAAGGCGTATTTTTTGTTGTTGCCTTTTTATGCCACAAGATGTGCAATCATAATTCATTGGAGTGTGTACATAAAGAACCTCAAATAGACATTGAAGCATAAAATGAGTACTTCATCCATATAATTTTATTATGCAGTGGGCCAAAGGTGAAGAACTTTGCTCAACTGGAAGATGAGTAAAGTTTAGGATTTCAACATTTCCGTTTAAAATAGAGCAAAAAAAAGAGTTTGCAAATCGATTTAGCACAGTAGTTAAACGATGTTTAAATGTGTAGGAAGGAACTGCAGACGCTGGTTTACACTGAAGAAGGGTCTCGACCCGAAACGTCGCTCATTCCTTCGATCCAGAAATGCTGCCTGTCCCGCTGAGTTACTCCAGCATTTTGTGTCAATCTTTAGATGCAGAAAGGTTATATTATAAAGCTGCAACATGATGAATGTAAAGTACAAAATGAAATGTCGAAAGAATTCTTCCCTTGCACTAAAAAAAAAATCATTTAAATCCCCATATTAATTGCAGATCTGCAACTCTTCTGCTTGGAAGGATGGTGTGTTATTGAGCATTGGAATGAGAGAAGAATATTAATAAGGGAAACTAATCTTTCTTCCTTGTTTGTTTTTTTTAAATCATTGATCGAGGTTGAGTGGTAATGCGCACTGAATTCCTAATGCTTGTTGTGAGAATGGTTAATATTGGGGAAGGTGTTTTTTCCTTCTTTGTTTTGCCTGCAATGCAGATGCTGCACAGACCTGCACACTTGTAAAGGATACGAAATGCCTGCCTATGAGGGAAGACCAGCCGAAGGTAAACGACTGTGTGCTTTGTTTTCGTACAGAGTGGCCCCGTCTCTGTACTTCCCGCCTGGGCTCAGGCGGGTGGGACAGAGCCACCTTCTCTGTGTTTTTTTTTATCAGAGTTCCCTTCTCTGCCGTTTTGTAGGATGCAGCATCTCTCTCCCTGTTCACCTGGCCTCAATTTGTGAAAGATGGCAGAAACACGAAGACTCCTTGTCAACTCGAAAAAATAAAAAAACATTGTCGATGTTTGAGAGGGGAGTGAGGGGGAAGCTCGGACTGTAAATTGGGCGGCGCTTAACTGCGTTCCACGCTTTCATTACCTAGAGTCATTTTAACGTGGTCGTGTGAAAGCCTGTGTTTGTGCAGGCTCCTTAACGTAAAGAACACTGCATTATAATTTGACTTTCAAATAGCAATGGGTTTGACTTTTCATGATTGTCATCAAAAATGATAAGAGAGGATCAGACAATGAGGGGAAAAAGCCCCCCCAAAATTCTGGAGTAACTCAGAGGGTCAGGCAGAGTCTCTGAAAGATAGACAGACGTATAACTCCGTACAGGCAGCAACCGTAGCTAGGATCGAACCCAATGTCACTACAGTGCCAGAGACCTGGCTTTGATCCAAGCTACGGGTGCTGTCTATACGGAGTATGTTCTCCCCGTGACCTGCGCGGGTTTTCTCCGAGAACCTCGATTTCCCCTCACACTCCAAAGACATACTGATTTGTAGGTTAATTGGCTTGGTATAAAGGCAAATATTGTCCCTAGTGTCGGATAGTGTTAGTGTGCGGGGATCGCTGGTCGGTGCGGACTAGGTGGGCCGAAGGGCCGGTTTCCACACTCCCACATCTCTAACTAAACTAAAGATGACATTTTGTGAAGGGACCCGACCTGAAACATCACCTATCCTTGTCCTCCAGAAATGTTGCCTAACCTGCTGCATTGCTGCAGCACTTGGCAGTGAACCCAGCTTCCCTCGAATAATTTACCTACCCTATCCCCTCTTGTCTGGATTCAGGACATCCTGTACAAAACGTTTCCAGCCTGTATGATTCTATGAATCTTATCGGGTGAGATTAGTGCGGATGGGCATCTTGCTCGGCATGGGCAAGTTGGGCCCAAGTGCCTTTTTCTGTGCTATGGGATCCTAACTTTGCATGTCACAGCTGGAGTGGCATTTATTAGGTTTGTACGCTTTACAACAACATAGCAACAGGCCACAATGTCCACGCCGAACATGACGCCAAAGTTACTCTAATCTCTGAAGATAGACACAAAATGCTGGAGCAACTCAGAGGGACAGGCAGCATCTCTGGAGTGAAGGAATGGGTGAAGTTTCAACCTGAAACGTCACCCATTCCTTCTCTCCAGAGACGCTGCCTGTCCCGCTGAGTTACTCCAGCATTTTGTGTCTATCGTCGGTTTAAACCAGCATCTGCAGTTCCTTCTTACACATTTACTCTAATCTCCTCTGCCTGCACGTGATCCATATCCCTCTCCATTCCCTGCATATCCACGTGCCTATCTAAAAGCCACACGTTCACCTGTCCTAATACACTTGGAAACATTAATCAACATAATATCAGGGTCTCGACCCGAAACGTCACCTATTCCTTTTCTCCAGAGATGCTGCCTGACCCGCTGAGTTACTCCAGCTTTTTGTGTCGATCTTCATAATTGAACGAGTAGTGGAAATTGCCCTGCTGTCGATTTTTTTGCCTTTTGGAAACTGGCAATGAATTATTGTGACAGTGTGTTTAAACCCAGCTAGATGAGGTGGGTTTGTTTGAATCGTAATTTGGCGGGTCAAACTGAAAGCGTAAACGTTTAAACGATTATGTGTTCATGTACGGGACTATCGTGTGTGGATCTACACCACCACGATGGCCTGTTTTTACACTTCATTATATATTATATATACTCGTGCTCCCTCACTAATTTACAGAAACAGCTTCCCCACCATCCCTCCCGCAGTTGGATTTGACATGACTGTGGAAAAGCCTGCGTTTGTACAGACCCTTTAACGCAAAGAACATTGCATTATAATTTGGCTTTCAATCTGTGACGGGTGTGACTTTTCCCTCAGGAATTTCAACTGACAGATAACTCTGAACCTCCAATTTTCAAGGGGTTGGATTCTGCCTTTCTATATGCACAAAGGTCGGTGATGGATTGGAACTGCTACATCCTATTCCCAATCAAAGATACTCATGTAAACATTGGGCTTCGAACCTTTGTCTTCCCCACACAGTGTTCTGCATCAGGGGAACGCGAAGAAGCACCGACTGCCTGGAACCAACCCACTTCCGCTACCTCACACTTAAAAAGGAAGAGCTCCGAATCAGGTCTGTGGCTTCCTATCGTCTCTTACTCTGACGTTCCACAACATGTGTTTATTTCCAGGGTGTCAGAGTCACACAGCACGTAGACAGACTCCTTGGCCCCGCTCAACCAAGTTGAATCAGATGCCCAGTCAGAGCGGCTCCCATTTGCCTGCCTTTGGCCCATATCCCTTTAACCCTTTGCTATCCATGTAATCCATGTACTTGAAAAACGCGTTCTCAAGAGAGTGTTAGATATAGCTCTTAGGGCTAACAGAATCAAGGCATGTGGGGAGAAAGCAGGAACAGGATAGACAGAGTTGACGTGGATAAGCTTTTTCCATTGAGAGTAGGGAAGATTCAAACAAGAGGACATGATTTGATAATTAAGGAACAAAAGTTTAGGGGTAACATGAGGGGGAACTTCTTTACTCAGAGAGTGGCAGCTGTGTGGAATGAGCTTCCAGTGGAAGTGGTGGAGGCAGGTTCGATTTCATCATTTAAAAATAAATTGGATAGGTAAATGGACGGGAAAGGAATGGAGGGTTATGGTCTGAGTGCAGGTAGACGGGACTAGGTGAGAGTAAGTTTTCGGCACGGACTAGAAGGGCCGAGATGGCCTGGTTCCGTGCTGTAATTGTTATATGTTATATGATTATAAGGTACTGATTGTGGATGATCAGCCATGATCACAGTGGATGGCGGTACTGGCTCGAAAGGCCGAATGGCCTACTCCTGCACCTATTGTCTATTGTCAATGCTTATTTGCCTGCACCTTACCCATATCCTTCCATTCTCTGCATATCCATATGTCCATCCAAAGGCCATCCATGCATGTTTCCCCGTGACCACTGTCTCCCTCTTTGCACACCTGCTCGCCGGTGAGATTGTTGTTTAGATGTTGTGGTGGATTTTAGAAGCTCCAATAAGCCTTTTTATTTCGTTCCATTCTTGTCATTTAAAGATTCTTTGTACGACATCGATTTATTGAAGAGCTATGATACTTCAATCTGGAACTTTGCAAAATTTTGAACCCAATGGATGGGTGGCAGCACGGTGGTGCAGCAGTAGAGTTGCTGCCTCACAGCGCCAGAGACCCAGGTTCGATCCTGACTACGGGTGCTGTCTGTACGGACTTTGTACGTTCTCCCCGTGACCTGCGTGGGTTACCTCTGGGAGTTCCGGATTACTCCCACACCTCAAAGACATACATGTTTGTAGGTTAATTGGCTTGGGAAAATTGTCCCTAGTGTGTGTACGATAGTGTTAGTGTGCAGGGATCGCTGGTCAATAGACAATAGGTGCAGGAGTAGGCCATTCGGCCCTTCGAACCAGCACCGCCATTCAATGTGATCATGGCTGATCATCCCCAATCAGTACCCCGTTCCTGCCTTCTCCCCATATCCCCTGACTCTTTAAGAGCCCTATCTAGCTCTCTCTTGAAAGTATCCAGAGAATTGGCCTCCACTGCCCTCTGAGGCAGAGAATTCCACAGACTCATAACTCCCTGTGAGAAAAAGTGTTTCCTCATCTCCGTTCTAAATGGCTCATCCCTTGCCACAGGATCGGTGGGCCAGAGGGCCTGTTTCCGCGCTGTATCGCTAAACTAAACTTAAACGATGAGCAGAGTTTGGGATAAAAGGAATGTGTTCAACTTTGTAGATGAGTCTCTAACAGATGAAAACCTTGAAGCTAAGAGGCTCAAAGCGGATAATGTTTCTGATCTCTGGGACACTGCCGGACTGCCGTGGTGGTTCATTAAAACCTTGCGCACCAATTATGGAAGCATGAAAAGCGGATCAACAGATATTCATAGCAACCAGGTGAAGTGGTTTCTATTTTCACGTACTCTGTAACAAAGATCCTATAGCGGAGCAAGATAGAACCCTCCTGCTAAATGCAATGGGGCTGACGTGTAGTACGAAACGGAGCGGAACGTGGGCCTTTTTTTCATCCAGGACCCGACCCGACCCGACTCGCAGTGTAATCAACGTTGCGAGGGATCAGTTTGTGTTAATAAATTAAAATTCTGAAAATGAGGAGAAGATTTTCACCAAATAACTTTAATTTTTACGAGGATGTTTCCGTAACCGGCTTCCGTCTCCGCACTAGTATCCTACGGGATCTTTGGTGCGGAGACGGAAGCCGGTTACGGAAATGGGGCCTTAAATTACCCACGAATCTGCCCATGACCGTACTACGTCTTTTTCGTCGAGTGATCTATCTTGCTCGCTATAGGATCTTTGCTCTGTAGCTTGTTTTTGTTTGTACATTGCACTCTTCTTGTTAACGGCCCCTAATTACAACTCTTTCTCCCGGGTGTGACAGCAGAAGCAGAAATGAGGCGACGTCAAACATAGGGGGGGGGTTTGAGGCACAGAACTGGTGAAGAAGGTTCTGTCGATTAATAGGCGCGTGGTCCCCCACCCATCCCTAATCAGAATTAAGGGCCTGTCCCACTTAAGCGATTTTCTTCGGCGACTTGCCGGCACCCGTCATAGTCGCAGCAGCAGGTCTCCGAAAATTTTGAACATGTTGAAAATCCAGCGGCGACCAGAAAACGGTACGACTCTTTTGGCGACTACTTACGACCATACATCATCCACAATCAGTACCCAGTTCCTGCCTTCTCCCCATATCCCCTGACTCCGCTATCTTTAAGAGCTCTATCTAACTCTCTCTTGAAAGCATCCAGAGAATCTGCCTCCACCGCAGATTCTCTGGAGAGAAAGCAGGTACGGGATACTGAGTTGGATGATCAGCCATGATCATATTGAATGGCGGTGCAGGCTCGAAGGGCCGAATGGCCTACTCCTGCACCTATTTTCTATGTATCTATGTATCTAACTGTCGTCCACTGCCCTCTGAGGCAGAGAATTCCACATACTCACAACTCTCTGTGTGAAAAAGTGTTTCCTTGTCTCCGTTCTAAATGTCTTACCCCTTATTCTTAAACTGTGTGGCCCCTGGTTCTGGATTCCCCCAACATCGGGAACATGTTTCCTGCCTCTAGCATGTCCAAACGTATTTCTACGTGGGAAAGTATTCCTTCTGCCACCACTGTTTCAGGTAACGAAGTCCACACTCTTCCTGGTATTTAAACATTATAGTGAGTTTTTGTGCCTCATTCCTACCCCAAATTACTTTAATTTAATCACTTAATTGCGAGTTGACGACAATCACTTCCAAACTTCCCCAATATTTAATTCAAGCACCACTGCATTCCACATCAACAACATCTGTTTGAATGGTGCCACTTAAGTGCCACCTCCATTTTGTTGTGCTCGGTAAGTCTGTCTCCTTCACGGGCAGCTGTCAAGGATCTAGTGGTGAGAAGCAGCAACACTTGAGATGCAAGGATTTAATGCAACACTATTCATGTTTAATTGTCTACATACAGGCATGGTGCGTGCCTGAAGACCGCCTCTAACGGCCCTGTGGCTGGGCTTGTACACTCGAGTTTAGAAGGATGAGAGAGCATCTTATTGAAACATATAAGATTATTAAGGGTTTGGACACGCGAGAGGCAGGAAACATGTTCCCGATGTTGGGGGAGTCCAGAACCAGGGGCAACAGTTTAAGAATAGGGGGTAAGCCATTTAGAACGGAGACGAGGAAACACTTTTTCACCCAGAGAGTTGCGAGTCTGTGGAATTCTCTGCCTCAGAGGGCGGTGGAGGCGGGTTCTCTGGACACTTTCAGGGGAGAGCTAGATAGGGCTCTTAAAGATAGCGGAGTCAGGGGATATGGGGAGAAGGCAGGAACGGGGTACTGATTGGGGTTGATGAGCCATGATCACATTGATTGGCGGTGCTGGCTCTGAGGGCCGAATGGCCTACTCCTGCACCTATTGTCTATTGCCCAGTGGATTATGACCTGTGGGAAGGAACTGCAGATGCTGGTTTACACCAAAGATAGACACAAAGTGCTGGAGTAACTCAGAGGGTCAGGCAGCATCTCTGGAGAGAAGGATTGGGTGACGTTTCGGGTCGAGACCGGAGTGGGTCTGAGGAGGCCAAGTCAATAGATATTTTTAAGGCAGAGATAGATTCTTGATTAATACGGGTGCCAGGGATTATGGGGAGAAGGCAGGAGAATGAGGTTGAGAGGGAAAGATAGAACAGCCACGATTGAATGGCGGAGTAGGCCTAATTCTGCTCCTATCACTTCTCCGTGATGAGCCAATGGTCGTGTCCAGAAGGATCACTCGCCAGACCAGCCTCACCGTAGTCGAGTAAGACTTCATCCGTAACGTTGCGTTTTGCCTCCGCAGGATATAGACACCGCCATTGTCTCTGACTCCACCGATGACCTGTGGTTTCTCAATGAACCAGCTGCTGACCAGGCCAACGTGGACGCCATGTTGGACAATACTGAGTTGAAAGGGAAAGATGATTATGAGGGTGAGGTGGAGGAAGGCAAAGACACCGATCACAAGGAGGTAGGCAGAATCTAATCCCAGACAGAAATGAGCCTGGACAAATCGCCCGAATGTCACCCTTCTCTCTGGCCCCCAACTTGCAAAGACTTGAGCTGTTGAATGGTGGGGCGGCTATTTAAATCTGCGCCTGTGCATCAACTTTAAAGATGTTTCAGTGTAACACATCGTTGAGAACCTATGGATTTGATCATCACTGACTAAGATTGTTCATTTATATTATTTCAAAAAAAAAAAAATTGTGCACGCTGTATTTTAAACAAAATGGATGAATGAACCGTGCTTGCATTTTTGGAAAGTGTTTGTGTTGGCAGTAATGACAGCAGGTGGTTGAAGATGTTTTTATCTTGGTCGTTGTTTGTCTCAGGTTAAAAAAGTGCTCATTTCCTGACTGGAGAGGAACCTTGCAATGGGAGTGGAAACTAAATCCAAATAGATGCCTTAAAGGTCTCTTCACCGAAGGCTCTATAATTTCCCAAGAGGAAAATGAGCTTGTGGGCAACTAACTCAGTTAAATGCCCTGAATTTTAGCATAAACTGCTTGCAATTCAACAAGCTCAGGTCCCAGAACACACAAGGATGAAATGTCTGGGAGCGTTTTACTCTGGTGCGGTATGGAGACACTTCACTGAAGTTGATATAGCACCAGTTGCGTGTAGACGTCTTTGCATCTAACCTCTGGCATATCACTCGGAAGTGCTCGATACTCGTACCAGGTATTAAAAAAAAAATCCCAAAACCATTATCATCCTTCACCCGTCAAAGTGAAAAGTGGGTAACCCTAAACTCAGAGCAGCCAAGGTAAGAATCGCCGTGCACCTCATCGCCGTTCAGCCACTCGCACTTTCAGCTTAGCAGCAGTTATCTTGGTACGAGCCTGCTTGTGATTTCCCCACCTCCCTTTCAAAAGGTTATTGGAGTTACAGTATTTGAGGGGGTGAAGGACCCGCTGGGCTCGGAGGACGATACTGACACTGAGGTATCCGAAGAGGCCGACGACTCCCAAGATTCAAAGGTACGGCTTTGCGGTGTTTTTTTTCTTTCTTTCCCCCCCCCCCTCCTTTTTTCCCCTTTTCTTTCATTTATTTATTTGTGTTTTTATTAGAAGCCGTGTACAAAAGTATAAACCGTGGCATATGACATAATACATTTATTGTACAGCTTCCATTTTAATCTTAGCAAAGATGAAATAGAAAAAGAGAGAAAGAGCAAGAGAGAAAGTGAATGTGTAAGAATAGAACCCCTAAACTACCGAATGAGTGTACTCAAAGAGTGAGTAAGTAAAAACTTAAAGAAATAAAAAGACAAAAATGAAAAAAGAAAAAAAACAAAAAGACCTGCTTCATTTCTCACCTCTTTTTAAAAAAAATATTTTATTTATTAGAAGCTAATGTACAAAAATAGAACCAAGGGCATATAAAGTTATACAGTTATCGTACAGCTTCAATTTTAACTTTTTAGCTTTGAGTTGGAGGAAAAGAAAGGAGAAAAAGCAAGAGAGAGAAAAAGTGAGATGTGCAAGGATAGAACCCCTAGACTACCAAAGTGGTGTTGACGGCCAAAGAGTGAATAAATGAAAGAAAGAAGAGAGGAATAGAAAAAAAAGGACAAAAAGAGAAAGAAAGAAAAAAGTGGTGATATACCTGCCTCGTATCCCTCCCCACCCACCTCACCCAACCCGTAATTAGATTTAAATCCAAAGTTGTGTTGTGCCATACTATCCTTGTAATAAACCAATCAATGGTGTCCCCCATGTCTTTGAAAAATGCGTTTTGACCAGCTCGAAAGCTTTGCAATGCATGCTGCCATCTCAATATGCGCCAAAAAAGGTCACCCACCAGACTCGTAAACAGCATCTTTCCCTCTGGAAAGCAGCCAACATACTCAATGGTCTTGTTTAAGAAAGGACTGCAGATGCTGGTAAAATCGAAGGTAGACACAAAATGCTGGAGAAACTCAGCGGGTGAGGCAGCATCTATGGGGAGAAGGAATTTGCAGCGTTTCGGGGTCGAGACCCTTCTTCGAAGAAATGAAATGTTGCAAATTCCTTCTCTCCATAGATGCTGCCTCACCCGCTGAGTTTCTCCAGCATTTTGTGTCAACACAAAGGTCTTGTCCCACCCCGGTCATTCCCTCTTCTCCCCGCTCCCGTCCGGCAGAAGGTACAGAAGCTTGAAAGCGCGCACCACCAGACTCAGGAACAGCTCCTTCCCCTCTGCTATCAGTCTTCTGAACGGTCCTTCCATAAGCTAGGGTACTGTCCGATTCACCTCTACCCCATTGCGGACATTGGACTTTGTCTCTGGAACTGATGCGCTACAATGCTGAGAACTATATTCTGCACTCTGTATCTTCCCCTTTGCTCCACCTATTGTACTTTATTGTATTGATGGATGGTATTATCTGTAGGAAAAAACTGCAGGTAGACACAAAATGCTGCAGTAACTCAAGTCAAGAGTCAAGAGAGTTTTATAGTCATGTGTTCCCAGATAGGACAATGAAATCCTTGCTTGCTGCAGCACAAAAGAATATGTAAACATAATACATAATGGGAGATAAAAGTTCAGTGTGTTTATAGACCATAGACCGTTTATATATATACAATAAACAGATAAAGTGCAATAGGCTGTTATGGTTCAGAGTTTGTTTGATGTCGTGTTTAATAGCCAGTGGGTGAGGCAGCATCTCTGGAGAGAAGGAATGGGCGACGTTTCGGGTCGAGACCCTCCTTCAGACTTCTTCATTTTGCTTCCCTGCTTGGTATAAAATGTTTTATGTTTTGTCATAAACCATCGATTAAATATATGGTTTGTAAGTTAGTGTAACTTGCAACTTAATATGGTTTGCAAGTTACACTAACTTGCAAACCATATATCTATTCAATATATATATATATATACATAATAATGTTATGCCAGGTATTTGTTCAATGTAACATTGTGTTGTGGTATTTTGGCAAGTCTGCTGTGTTTCCATGTGGCTTCAAGGATTTGTGATGCCTTACGATACTTGCTTTTCCTTCCAGGTCTCTTGGAAATGCACCAAATGTGGTCGGTGTAACCCCTCTCAGAAGCAGTACTGCCTCCAGTGCTGGGCTCTCCGTAAAGGCTGGCACCTCAATTGCCCCAAGTTTGTACCTTGCGCTTCTGAACCCTCCATTGTTGGTTTTGTGGAAACCGAGGAAGGTGAAGGGATCGACGTTCCCGACTGCCGGCGCTCCATCTCGGAGCCGCTGCCTCGGACCGAGGAAGCCAGACGCAAGGACAAGGGGAAGCACCCCCAGTGCCGCTCCTCCGGCTTCCCCCCGGGACGACGCCTGCAAGCCTCCACGTCGAGCACCAGCTTAGGCGGGAGTAAAGAGGAGCTGGGATCTTCGGGTGAAGAAATGAGGCTGAAATCGGAGGGGTCCTTGCAGCAGCAGAGGAGCCGCTTGGGGCCCTGCATTCTGTGCGGCCTGCGTCCCAGGACCGGTAATATAATTCACGGGAAGACGGGACACCTCGTGGCGTGCTACGCCTGCGCCAAAACGCTGCACAAGCGCAAACTGCCCTGCCCTGTCTGTGTGCAGCCAATCAGTACTGTCATTAAAACCTTCGTAGGATGAGCATCTTGCTTGGATAGATTCCAGGAGGAGGTGTAGGACCCAACGTGAAGATAACCACACTGCTTGCAGTCTCCCGGTGCAGAGCTACCCAGACCTGAAACATCACCTGTCCACGTCCTCCAGAGATGCTGCCTGTGTTCCGTGAGACATGCAATGTGTGTCTTATCTCCGGTTTAAACCAGCATCTGCAGTTCCTTCCTACGCAAACTCAGATTCCAGATCTCAGTGGCCAGCCTCCTGCGGAAGTAATGAAAGAGACCCGTTCCTTCAGACAAGCTGCCTATTTGGATCATTACCAGGCAGTGTTTTGCCATGAACTAACTGCCCTGGTTTCTCAACCTAGCTTTTTAAAACAAACACTGCCGGGGGGGGGGGGGGGGGGGGGGGAGACAAGCACATTGCCAAGCTCCTTTACGTAAAGACTTAATTAACCGTGACACTCAACGGGATATGTGATCGAATTACCGAGACCATCGGTTTGTTTTTGCTGCTTGAGTGGGTGACATTTAACGTTCATTTGCCAGTTCAGCCAAACTGCCACAGAGGTGAGATGAAAGTCAAAGTATTTTGAGGATTTCACACGATGGGATGCTCACAACGTCGGAACTCAGTGAGGAATTGACGGCGTTATTTATTTGCACAATTTTTGGAGCAGTGTCCAGCTCTTTGTGAATAGTACCGATATAAAAAAAGTTTGCCACATTTTGTTTTTGTTTTTTAAAGTTCGGTTTGTTAAATATGTGCAAAATAATAAAGTTGGCTAGGGTGATACTTGGATTTCCGTTCAAAGATATATATATATATATAATTATACCTTCGCTTGAGACCCAAGATATTTTTCTCTCGCGCTGGCTAGAAGGATCGTCTTGTTTAGGATTGTACATCTCGTTAAGTTAAGTGCCCCCATCGTATTCGTTAACTAACCAGTGTCATCCAGAATGGAGAAGACATCGCTATTGAATTGTAAAAACACTAATGTCGTAATCAGTATTAAGCTATCAGTAGCGAGGGAATTCCATGTATGTAAAGCTGCTTAGAAACAAGTGTGTTCATAAGAGCAGATTTAGGGTATAGAAACAGAAAAACAGGTGCAGGAGTGGGCCATTCAGCCCTTTGAGCCAGCACCAGCATACGATATGACCATGGCTGATTGTCCAAAATCAGTACCCCGTTTCTGCTTTCTCCCCATATCCCTCGATTCCATTAGCCCTAAGAGCTAAATCTAACTCGCTAGAAAACATCCAGAGAATTGGCCTCCACTGCCTTCTGTGGCCGAGAATTCCACAGATTCACAACTCTCTGGATGAAAAGGTTTTTCCTCATCTCCGTCCTAAATGGCCGACCCCTTATTCTTAAACTGTGTGACCCATTTGGCCCATCAAGTCTACTCTGCCAATTTAATCGTGGCTGATCTATCTTTCCCTCTCGGTCCCATTCTCCTGCCTTCTCCCCATAACCCTTGACAACCCGCACTAATCAAGAACCTGTCCATCCCCACTGTGGCGATGAATTCCACAGATTCACCACCCTCTGACTAAAGAAATCCCCGCCATCTCCTTTCTAAAGGTACGCCTTTCCAGTTTCCCTTCTGAGGCTGTGGCCTCTGGTCCAAGACTCTCCCACTAGTGGAAATATTCTCCCCACATTCACTCTATCCAGTGTGTGAAGATACCAGTGCATTTTAGTGCAAAATCATCACCAGTAAAGGGTCCGTCCCACTTACGCGATTTTTTTCGGCAGGTGGCCGAAAATTTTTAACGTGTTGAAAATCCAGCGGTGACTGGAAAAAGGTACGACTCTGGGCGACTACTCACGACAATACAGGCGTGTAAGTGGAACAGGACCTTAAGGGGCCTCTTTATCCTGACATTGTGAAGCCAGCAAACACTATGATGGCGGAGATGCCACCAAATGTAATTCTGGTTTGCAATGAAAATTAATGATCTTATTATATATTTTGAACACATAAGAATTTGAGTTGATGTCCCAGCATAAGTGTTGGGATTGTGCTAACACCGAAGGGAATATTGTCTCGTACATCTTACAACGGATGTGGAGCCAGTTCACAGTTTTATCTGCGTTTTGACATGGTATTGAAATAGCTTTGCGAAGAATTATTTTTGGAGAATGATAAAAGTCTGCACTGCCGTTGTGTCTGACAGTAGGGCCAGTGCAACATCCTTCTCATTACGCTCCCGGCCAAAACCTGTCACATTTAAATGTTCGATTTACCTGCAAACAGTGCTAACCGTTCGAATTCAGTGAAAGAAAATGTACAGCTCAACGTTAATAAAATATTTGACTATTTATTATCAAACCTCACTGCCTCTTATTTAACCATTCATCAGTTTTTTTTTGTCAATGTGGAATTTGTCATTTAGAAATTAAAATTCGGGCAAGACACCACAGTGTCACGGTGGCGCAGCAGTAGAGTTGCTGCCTCACAGCGCCGGAGACCCGGGTTCCATCCTGACTACGGGTGCTGTCTTTACAGAGTTGGGCTCTTAAAATAGCGGAGTCAGGGGATATGGGGAGAAGGCAGGAATGGGGTAACGATTGTGGATGATCAGCCATGATCACATTGAATGGCGGTGCTGGCTCGAAGGGCCGAATGGCCTACTCCTGCGCCTATTGTCTATTGCAGTTGAGGCTGGGACTATCCCAACATAGAAACATTGAAAATAGGTGCAGGAGTAGGCTATTCGACCCTTCGAGCCTGCACCGCCATTCAATATGATCATGGCTGATCATCCAACTCAGTATCCCGTACCTGCCTTCTCTCCATACCCCCTGATCCCCTTAGCCACATCTAACCTCCTCTTAAATATAGCCAATGAACTGGCCACAACTACCTTCTGTGGCAGAGAATTCCAGTTAAGAAGCAGACAGGTACATGGATAGGTAGACAAAAATGCTGGGGAAACTCAGCGAGTGCAGCAGCATCTATGGAGAGAAGGAAATAGGCAACGTTTCGGCACGAAACGTTGCCTATTTCCTTCGCTCCATAGATGCTGCTGCACCCACTGAGTTTCTCCAACATTTTTGTCTACCTTCGATTTTCCAGCATCTGCAGTTCCTTCTTAAACACAGGTAAGTCAAGTCAAGTTTATTTGTCACTGTTACGACTCCCGAATGCAAGTACTTCAGAGCCACGTAACACGTCAAAAACCAGGTTCAGGTTCAAAAACAGTTTTAATTATTCACTGGAACACAAAACTCAAACCTGATTTAAACAACCCAGTCAGGGATATGGATAAACCGACAAACAATTTAACAATGCTCCAGCCAGCCCCGCCATGGGCCATCGAACCGGAGATTCCAAAACCTGCCCAAAGAGATACAACCCTGAAACCAAAATACACGAAAACTCTAAGGTCAGCCCTTATCCGTCCCAATACAATATCTGATAACAAGGAATGGTGAAAATACACAAAGTTCTATGCCATGTGGTCAGGCTTCCTCGGCCCCCACCAACAGTCTGCTCATCAGTCAGAGTCTACGACGAAGAGAGGAATCCTGGGAAGCTCTCGTATTTATACTTCAGATGAGTCACCCGTCACCTGACGCAGCTGGGCCAATCGGGTACAGGAGCCTTTAACCCCTCGATTCCAGACTCACAGCCACGAGGCCTGTACTTGGGATAGAAACAGAGAAAGGTTAGTACATAGCATTCACCAGGAGGGGGAAGCGCCTAACACCCCCACCCAAAGATAATGAATAAGTTTCTGAAAATGAACAAAAAAAACACCACCAAATTTCAGCAACTATTCAGTAACACAGACATCACTGGCGCGACAATGCATAAGCCAATACATCATCCTTGCCACGGATATGCCAGTCAAATGAGACAACCGCAAGGGAAGCGTCTCCAAAGCCTCAGAGTTACTCAGCTTTCCCTGCGTTACTGCCACAGACAACCGTGCCTCCCCCACATCACCACCCGTGTCAGGGGGCAGCACCACTGCAGCCAAAACAGGCTTAGAAGGACATAGCTCCGACCCATCAACCTCCACAGGCTCCTTCCTGTCGAACCAGTCCTTCATCCTAGACTGAGCAGAGGCAAGATTACCCATTGCCAGTTCGCATGCCCTCCTCAGTCTAGAGCGAAAAGTACAGACGTGGTCTAAAATACTACGTTTTGTATCCTCCTGCAACCATTTCTCCTTCAGGACCCTCAACGGACCACGTACAGTATGCGCGAACACCAGGTCAGCAGGACTGAACCCTAAAGACTCCTGCACGACCTCACGCACCGCAAACATAACTAGATGAACTCCCTCATCCCAGTCTTTTTCAAACTCCAGGCAGTAAGTCCTCAACATAGATTTCAAAGTCTGGTGAAACCTCTCGAGAGCTCCCTGGCTCTCAGGATGATACGCACTGGAGTAACAATGCTTAATATCTAACAACTTCATTACCTGACCAAAAACCTTCGACATGAAGTTGGTACCTTGGTCACTCTGCACAACCTTGGGCAAACCGAACAACGAAAAAAACTTAGTGAGAGACTTAACAATTGCAGGGGCAGTAATTCTACGCAAAGGGACCACCTCCGGAAAGCGGGTAGTCGCACACATAATTGTTAATAAAAACTTGTTGCCCACCCTTGTCCGAGGTAGAGGGCCCACACAATCAACTAGAATCCGCTCAAACGGCTCACCGACCACAGGGATTGGATATAAAGGCGCAGGAACAATCGATTGGTTCGGCTTTCCTGCCACCTGGCAAATGTGACAACACCTGCAGTGCTGTTTCACGTCCTTTTTCAACCCTGGCCAAAAAAAATTCCGTAAGATGCGGTCATACGTCTTATTGACCCCCAAATGTCCACCCAGAGGACCATCATGAGCCAAACAGAGTATCTCGTCCCTATACCGACGAGGCATCACAATCTGATCAACCACGCTCCAATCATCATGCCCAGATACATCCAAGGGAGACCACTTTCGCATCAGTAAGCCATCCCTTAGAAAATACCCCTTTCCTGTGGAATCCATATCCCTCTCAGGCACTGCGCAGTCGCACAGATCAGATAAACCTGGATCACTCTTTTGCTCCTCAACCAGCCGGTCACGTGACAGTGACACCAGCACATTTCCAGACACTATCCCATCTTGAGATGGAGAAACACCCTTCACAACACAGGATCTATCATCCTGATCCCCAAAAATGCTCTCACTCAGGTCCACCACATCCTCAAACTTCGCCTGGCTCTTAGCCATAGCCCTCGTGACAGCACAAGCTGCGAAGACCTTTGGATGCTGCATAGCCAATCTATCAGGACTCTGCACCATCGGAACAGCCGTCACCTCAGGAGTGACTAAAACTCTACCTCCTGCCAAGTCATTCCCCAAAATCACAGAAACTCCCCCAACGGGAAAACACGGCCGTAACCCAACAGTTACCCGGCCTGAAACCAACTCGGACTCGAGACGCACGGTATGCAAAGGCACTACCATGTCATCCATCCCGAATCCTACCACTGGGACACTTGACCCAACCGATGATTCCCCAGAAAACGGCAGTACACCATCCAATATAAAGGACTGAGTAGCACCAGTATCACGCAAGATGGATACTGGAACTCTATCACCCCCATCCTCTAGAGAAACAAAACCATTCATGATGAACGCAGAATAATTCCTACACTCATCAGACTCAGGCACCTCAGGTACGACAGGTGCCTTCTGTGCACCCACTAAAGCCACAGGCTTTGCATTTTTCTGCTTCAGAACGGGACACGACTTTAACATGTGCCCTCTCCTTCTACAATAGTAGCACACAGGACCTTCATCAGTCCTTACATTTCCGTCAACCTTATCAGCTCGGACCTCCCCCTGTATCAACGTGCTGCATTTTGCAGGCACAGAAACAGCTTTGACACTGCCACCGGCGACACCACCACGATCAACCGGACGTGCACCAATACTATAGGATCGCCCAACAAAATCAGATTTATGAGTCAATACATACTCATCTGCCAACACCGCAGCCTTAGACACCTCATTCACCTTCTGCTCATTAAGGTAAGTAGTAACCCTCTCAGGGAGACAGTTCTTAAAGTCTTCCATAATTATCAAGGCCCGCAGTAGCTCAAAATCCTTCACTCCTTGAGAAGCGCACCACCTGTCAAAAAGTGCCTCCTTCTCCCTAGCAAACTCCACATAAGTCTGACTATCAAACTTCCTAAAGCGCCGGAACTTCTGCCAGTACGCCTCTGGAACTAATTCATAAGCCCTTAATACTGTAGACTTCACACACTCATAGTCCAGACTGCTTTCAACAGATAAAGACGAGTACACCTCCCGTGCTTTACCCACAAAGACACACTGCAATAGCAAGGTCCACACGTCCCTAGGCCACTTCAAGGACAAAGCCACCCGTTCAAACACTGTGAAATACTTGTCCACATCCTCCTCACGAAATGGGGGAACCAGGCGGATGTTCTTGCTCATATCAAACTCCCGTTCCCTAGAAGAAACCCGGGAATTATCTATTTCTTTTTCCCGCAGCCGAAACTCAGCCCTTTTGGTTTCCTCCTCAAGCCGTTTCATTTCAAGAACATGCATGAGCTCTTTCTCTTTTAACAAAGAGGCAATTCTCTGTGACTCAAGCTCCATCTCCTTCAGTCTAATGATGGCCTCCATGTTCTGAACTGGCTGAACAGAAGGTGGGGGACTGTCTGCACCACCAGGCAAAACTCCACCCTCCACCAACGCAGCCCACAACTCCGATTTAATGGAGTGTTTCTTTGAATGCTTGTCAATAGTCACGGCATAGTTCTCAGCCAGCAAAATCAAATGCTCCTTCGTACATCTATCAAACAACTCCCGACTAGGAGCCTCAACAAATTCTTTCACCTTAAATTCCATCTCTCATGTAGCCCCAAACCACCAGCTAAAACCTGGGCACTAATGCTACCACAAACAGGGAAGAAAAAATTCCCTCTCAACACACAGACTTCCCCAGTCCAGAAGCCTACCAAAAAAATACCCCCTAAAAACGTCTAGGGTCCTCAAAACTTAGGACGAGCCCCCATTTTGTTACGACTCCCGAATGCAAGTACTTCAGAGCCACGTAACACAAGTCAAAAACCAGGTTCAGGTTCAAAAACAGTTTTAATTATTCACTGGAACACAAAACTCAAACCTGATTTAAACAACCCAGTCAGGGATATGGATAAACCGACAAACAATTTAACAATGCTCCAGCCAGCCCCGCCATGGGCCGTCGAACCGGAGATTCCAAAACCTGCCCAAAGAGATACAACCCTGAAACCAAAATACACGAAAACTCTAAGGTCAGCCCTTATCCGTCCCAATACAATATCTGATAACAAGGAATGGTGAAAATACACAAAGTTCTATGCCATGTGGTCAGGCTTCCTCGGCCCCCACCAACAGTCTGCTCATCAGTCAGAGTCTACGACGAAGAGAGGAATCCTGGGAAGCTCTCGTATTTATACTTCAGATGAGTCACCCGTCACCTGACGCAGCTGGGCCAATCGGGTACAGGAGCCTTTAACCCCTCGATTCCAGACTCACAGCCACGAGGCCTGTACTTGGGATAGAAACAGAGAAAGGTTAGTACATAGCATTCACCAGGAGGGGGAAGCGCCTAACAGTCACTTACACATACGAGATGTGCAGTGAAATGAAAGTGGCAATGCTCGCAGACTTTTGTGCAAAAGACAAACAACCAAACAAACTATAAACACAATCATAACACACATATTCTTTTACATAATAAATAATGGAAGGAAAAACGTTCAGTAGAGTTAGTCCCTGGTGAGATAGGCGTTTACAGTCCGAATGGCCTCTGGGAAGAAACTCCTTCTCAACCTCTCCGTTCTCACCGCATGGCAACGGAGGCATTTGCCTGACCGTAGCAGCTGGAACAGTCCGTTGCAGGGGTGGAAGGGGTCTCTCATGATATTGTTGGCTCTGGAGTTGCACCTCCTGATGTATAGTTCCTGCAGGGGGGCGAGTGAAGGCCGAACGCACTACTCTGCAGAGCCTTCTTGCCCTGGGCAGAGCAATTCCCAAACCAGATGGTGATGTTCCCGGACAAGATGCTTTCCACCGCCGCTGCGTAGAAGCACTGGAGGATCCTCGGAGACACTCTGAATTTCCTCAATTGCCTGAGGTGGTAAAGGCGCTGCCTTGCCTTACTCACGAGTGCCGAGGCGTGTGATGCCCATGTCATATCCTCGGAGATGTGGACTCCCAGATATTTAAAACAGTTCACCCTATCCACAGGATTCCCATTTATCCTCAATGGAGTGTACGTCCTCGGATGATGTGCCCTCCTAAAGTCCATGATCAGCTCCTTCGTTTTTTTGATGTTCAAGAGGAGGCTGTTATCCTGGCACCAGAGTGCTAGACCAGCCACCTCCTCCCGGTAGGCCTTCTCGTCGTTGTCTGAGATCAGGCCCACCACCACAGTGTCATCAACAAACTTAATTAATGAGTTGGAGCTGAACCTAGCCACACAGTCACGTGTGTACAGGGAGTACAATAGGGGGCTGAGGACGCACCCCTGGGGCGATCCTGTGCTCAGGGTGAGGGACTTCGATGTATTCCCTCCCATCTTGACTACCTGGGGCCTGGCGGTGAGAAAGTCCAGGACCCAGGCACACAGGGAGGTGTTGAGCCCCAATTCCATTAGCTTCCCGACCAGTCTGGTGGGGACTATCGTGTTGAAGGCTGAACTGTAGTTTATGAACAGCATCCTCACGTAGCCCCCCTTCTGGCTGTCCAGACGGGAGAGAGCGGTGTGCAAGACCTGGGAGACCGCATCGTCCGTGGATCAGTTCGGACGGTATGTGAACTGCAACGGGTCCATGTTCCGAGGGAGGAAGGTACATGGATAGGACAGGTTTGGATGGATACGGACCAAACGCAGGCAGGTGGGACTGGTGTAGATGGGACTTATTGGCTGATGTGGGCAAGTTGGGCCGAAGGGCCTCTTTCCATGCTGTACGACTGACTAACTAAAATTAAGGACACATTTCACATACTTTAAGATATACAGGACAAAATGCTCAGAAACTGCTTAAAAATAATACCATTTCCTTTAAATGTCACCAGGAATAAAATGAACAATTTGTGTAATTGTTCAGGAACCGTGTATTTTCAATAACCGCTGTGCACAGTAAAGCCATTTAGCTCACAATAAGAATTCTATTCAGTGCAACATTCAGATGGGGAAGAACTTGGAGAGCAATGTTACTCTGGTCCACTTGGTGGCACCACCTTTGTAAAGGAAAGTATTTGGAACAATGCTCAATATCAAAGACCAAAGACTCATGAGCTGCCTCCAGTTAAAGACTCAATTTATTAGGGCGGCACGGTGGTGCAGCGGTAGAGTTGCTGCCTCACAGCGAGCGCCAGGAATCCGGGTTCGATCCTGACTACAGGTTGCTGTCTGTACGGAGTTTGCACGTTCTCCCTGTGACCCGCCTGGGTTTTCTCCGGGATCTCTGGTTTTCCTCCCACACTCCAAAGACGTACAGGTTTGTAGGTTAATTGGCTTGGTGTATGTGTAAACTGTCCCGAGTGTGTGTAGGATAGTGTTAAGTGTGCGGGGATCGCTGGTCGGCACGGACTCGGTGGGCCGAAGGGCCTGTGTTTCCGCGCTGTGTCTCCGAACTAAACTAAATTAAATAGAAAGTACAATAACTACCCAGCAAGCACAACATGAATAAATATTTCCTCCTCTCACAATGGACAATGGACTACTATCCTCTAAAGCTAATATCCTCTAGTTTAGTTTGGAGATACAGCGCGGAAACAGGCCCTTCGGCCCATCGAGTCTGTGCCGACCAATAATTAATAAATTAATAAATACCAAGTGATGTGCTGGAGGAGCTCAGCGGGTCAGTTGGCATCTGTGGCGACTGACCCGCTGAGCAGGAATGGACAGGCGATGTTTCGGGCCGGGACCCTTGTTCAGTTTGCTTGTAGTCGGGGGGAGCAGGACTATGACTGGCGAGTGATAGGTGGATACTGGTGAGGGGGTGGGCGTGTGGGTGGAGTAAGTGACCAAGGATGGGGGTGAGCAGGAGACACAAGGTTGTCGGATAAGGGGAAGCGAAATGTGAAGCTGGAGGGATTGATATGAGTGGAGGCAGGAGTGGTGGGCTAAATGGGTATACACCAGGGTGTGGGGCAAAGGATAGGGGGGGGGGGGGGTGTAACTTAACATTGTCAATACTGTTGGGGTGCAAGCAGCCCTAGTGGAATCTAATGTCCTGTTTCTCCAGGACATTAGAATGTGGCCTCATTCTGCCACATGCAAACTGCCCGTCTGAAGCAGGGTTTCTGATCCGATACCTCGCCTGTCCATTACCTCCACCGATGCTGCCTGACCAGCTGATTTACTCCAGCATTTTGCCTTTTGCTCAAGATTCCAGCGTCTGCAGCCTCTTGTGCCTCCGTAATAAACACTGACTGGGCCAAAGACATTACGCATCACAGCACGCACGGCTCGGGAACAGCTCCGTCCGAGACGGCGAGAAATCGCAGGGAGTTGTGGACGCAGCCCAGACCGTCACGCACAAACCAACCTCCCTTCCATCGACTCCATCTACACCTCACGCTGCCTCGGCAAGGCCAGCAGCATCATCAAGGACCAGTCTCACCCCCGGTCACTCCCTCTTCTCTCCTCTCCCATCGGGCAAGAGGGTCAGAAGTGTGAAAGCGCACATTCCAGATTCAGGGACAGTTTCTTCCCGGCTGTTATCAGGCAACTGGATCATCCTACCACAACCAGAGAGCGGTCCTGAACTACTATCTACCTCATTGGTGATCCTCGGACTATCTTTGATCGGACTTTACCTTGTACTAAATGTGATTCAGATGCTGGCAGTAGCGACTCCACTCCACTCCATTTGTGGAAACGAGTTCCCTTCATCTCATACCTCCAGCAGGATCCCCCACCCACCCCAGCCAGACTCTCGAAACATAGACAATAGGTGCAGGAGTAGGTCCTTCGAGCCAGCACCGCCATTCAATATGATCACGGCTGATCATCCAGAATCAGTACCCCGTTTCTGCTTTCTCCCCATATCCCTTGATTCCGTTAGCCCTAAGAGCTAAATCTAACTCTCTCTTGAAAACATCCAGTGATTTGGCCTCCACTGCCCTCTGTGAAAGAGAATTCCACAGATTCACAACTCTCTGGGTGAAAAAGCTTGTCCTCATCTCTGCTGAGAGCTCTCTTATACCTGCGTTAAGGAGGCAATTCAACACACCTGTGAAGCCATGTGTCCCAAACATCATGGTGCCCCGAAATGGGGGGGGGGGGGGACTATGTATAAACACAGCTGTAATTTCTACATGGTGAAACCAAAATGTATAAAAATGGCCTTTATTAAAATCTGACAATGTGCACTTTAACCACATGTGATTTTTTTTCTATTACAAATCTCAAATTGTGGAGTACAGAGGCAAATAAATAAATGATGGGTCTTTGTCCCAAACATTATGGAGGGCACTGTACTATCTACCTCATTGGTGACCCTTGGACTATCTTTGATGGGACTTTGCTGGCTTTACCTTGCACTAAACGTCATTCCCTCATCATATATCTGTACACTGTGAATGGATCGATTGTCTTTCCGCTGACTGGTTAGCACGCAACAAAAGCTTTTCACTGTACCTCGGTACACGCGACAATAAACTCAACTAATTACGTGTCGGAAGGAACTGCAGATGCCGGTTTAAACCGAAAAACAGACACTAAAAGCTGGAGTAACAGCGGGACAGGACAGCGTCTCCGGAGAGAAGGGACGGGTGGCGTTTCGACAAATTAAAGATTCCTTCCACGCGACGGACAAATTTCACTCCCATTGGATCATAATTATCCCATAAGGTCCAGTGCTGAGCCACCAGTAACAGAGACACACAGAGTTTCCATTCCTCCAGATTCTTTATTGGTATTTACTCAATTGACATTGTTGTCCGAACTTTGCTTGACAGGAAGAGGAGAGATAGAGAGATAGAGAGATAGAGATAGAGAGAGAGAGACTGCACCTTGATTTACTACAATCTTCCATAACAAAACACATTCCATCTAAGCTTGAAAATTAGAGAGTCCACAATCACAGAGCTATTTGCATAATTCAAAATAAACAAAGAAATTAATTTATTTACAACAGGATAAGAAAGTTATCCATAAACTGATGGAGAAGTATTTATTCTTTTTAATACAAGAAGATTGCAGGATACATTATTTGATTCACAAATGCAGGCTTTTGTAAAAAAATACTCTGACTTTCCTCCATTCACGCTTTCTGAAGTCTCAGGAAACATTGCCAATTTTCTTAGATCTTTAGAGTTTTTCTTCCCAGCTGAATGTACTCGCCATTGGATGTCGTGTGTTTCCGGAAGAAGCTGTTTTGACTAATTCATTCCATCACAAGAACCATATAAATACATGCAGAACATTTTACATAGAGGTTATATTACTGGTAGTAGGAGGAGAAATATCAAAATGCAGGATATAGCGTTAGCACTCCAAGCTGAGTACACATTGCTCAGACCCACCACAGTACACCATGCATACCACATCGTTATTTCAGTCATTTCCTAAAATTTTTCAAAGTTTTCATTTTAATTTTTTTTATTACAAAAAATCCCAGTGTTGACCGCACTGGCTGAGTGGATGCTGCAAACTTGCTCTTCATCTGCTGCGCTTCAAACAAACGGTTTAGCATCGCTAGTGAGTTTTATTGAAGGATGGATTTGTTCAAAAAAGATATCTATACATTCACTTTTTGCAATGGAGCCAGCATTCACAGTAAATCCCTTCCCCGACCGACCGACCGCCTCGAATAGCAACTCCCCAAACTCAGCGTTCATCCGCTCACCCAGGCAGACCAAAGTTGCCCATTGCTATTCCCCCAAATCAGCATTGTATTTATTTAACAAAAAACGCCTTAGGAGGGAGACTGTCTTATCGTTTAAATTTATTTCACTGAAGTCGGAGAACTGTGGTGGCAGAATTGAGAGCCAGGCGCATCTATTTAATAATTTACACACAAAAAAACCATTCCCTTAGTTCCTATGTGAAGAGTGAAGAGAGGCAGACTGTCCCACACAGTTCCTGAGCAACGTGACATTGCACTGATCGTCTGCTGTCTTGATTTGTGGAGGAGCCCGCGTGTAAGACGCACACATTAGAGTCAATACGTTTCCCGTCTTCCCAAAGAGTTAAGTTAGCAAAGCCGCACTATCTGTTTAAATGCTTATTGAACGTAATATACACCTTTAAGCTACAGCACCGTACAGTTTTTAAAATTCAATAGTGTGTGTTTTTTATTTTTTTTTGTTTAGTGTCGATCACTTTTAAATTAAGCCCAGAGGAGAGAATATATTTATACACAGAGAGAGAATTGTACAAAGAGCAAAAAAAAAATTCTCAGACCAATTTAATATCAACAAAATGTATATAAAAATACTTCAAAAAAAAAATGAGCACAATTTTATAAGCAAAAAGCTGTTCCTAATGACAGGCAGTAGATGGGAAGTTAAAACCTACCGATGGTCACCATATCAATGTGGAACAGCTTTGTGGCGCTTACATGCATATATTCCACTGCATCACCTCTTCTCTCAGTTTCTTTATTTATAAGTTGCTTTTTCCCATAATTAAAACTGGTGCTTCATAAAGGAAAAAAAAAAAAAACAAGGGTTCGCTGAAGTGAATAAGTTAGTTATTTACACTGAGTTAACAAAATGAACCGCCTTACAGTCTACTCCAGAATCTCGCACTGTTTTTTCTTCTCTGCTGTCTGAGAGGTGAAAGTTTTTGGATTTCTCGGGAGATGCTTCAACGCGGTGGGGCGATGGGTTGGTTTGACGTTAAGATCAGAGAGTTGGTGGAGCAACGGGTAAACCAGGAAGACAACAAAATAAATCAGCTTTGGGGGAAGAACACTAGCCAATACTGACGACATTGAGATATATTTTAAACAACGACAATTTGAAAAATTCACACACACACACACACACACTTCTAGGCCAGGACAAAGATGTTTGGAGAACTCTACAAAAAAAAGCATTCAGGAAACTGGCAGCCCCCCCCCCCCCCAACACATCACCATTGTGTTTTAAGGGCCTGTCCCACTTAGGCGATTTTTTGGGCGACTACCGCAAATTTTTCAACGTGCTGGAAATTTTTCGGCGACAATTGTTGCTGTTGTAGGTTGTCACCAGGTGTCGTGGGTGGAATTCCATTAAAACTAGTCCTCGGTAGTCGCACTGCCCAACTTAGGCAACTCTTTAGGCGACTGCCAGCGACTAGTTTTCTTGGAATTCACCTACGATGGCACCTACGACAGCAAAAATTGTTGCCTCTGTCACTGAAAATGTTTCGACATGCTGAAAATTATGCAGCAGTCGCCCCAGAAAATCGCCTAAGTGGGACAGGCCCATTAACTGATTCTATCATTACTTACAGCCACAGAGCTAGTCAGGCAGGCATTGAATGCAGAAGGATACATCTTTAGAAAGCTAGGAATTAAAATGTACACTCCTTAAAAGGCTGTGCTGATCAGGTTGACGGTGCTGATGTGGGTGAAGGGGCTGTGGGCTGCTCTGAAATTTCCTTCAAAAATGAAAAACATTTAAAACACTATTGGTCCCAAAAAACCCTGTGTGTAAACACGCCCCTCGTTCCACATCAATCAATCACCACCTCCAGAAGAGACATCAAATTAGGTTCTAGTCATCAAACCACTCTCCCCAAACCTCTCGCCAAGCCAACCTTGGCAATGCGGGCAGCAGATGTTATACATACTTAACATGAAACCCTTTTGTAAGGCAGATATAATGTGTAGGAAGGAACTGCAGATGCTGGTTTACACCGAAGATAGACACAAAATGCTGGAGTAACTCAGCGGGACAGGCAGCATCTCTGTTTCGTTCAGTTTAGAGATACAGGCCCTTCGGCCCACCAGGTCAGCACTGCCCAGCGATCCTTAACACTATCCTACACACACACACACTAGGGACAATTTACACTTAGACCAAGCGACAAATCTGTACGGCTTTGGAGTGTGGGAGGAAACGGAAGATCTTGGAGAAATCCCACGGGGAGAACGTACAAACTCCGTACAGACAGCGCCCGTAGTCGGGATCGAACCCGGGTCTCCGGCGCTGTGGGAGGCAGCAGCTCTACCCGCTGCGCCACGGAGAAGAGAAGGAATGGGTGACGTTTGGGGCTGTGACTCTTCTTCAGACTGAGAGTCAGGGGAGAGGGAGCAGAGATATGGAAAGTGAGACATCTTTGGGGACAGGGATCGAGGCAAATGTAGAACAGATCATTGTTCGCTGGGGGGGGGGGGAGTTGACAACGAAGCATACAGAGATAAAATTTAATCAGGACAGTCAGACCGTTGTAGAACTACGATGGGGGAGGGATAGAGAGAGAGAGAGAGAAATCAAGGGTCGCTGGAAGTCAGCGAAGTCAATATTCATATTGCATAGACACAAAATGCTGGAGTCACTCTGCGGGACAGGCAGCATCTCTGGAGAGAAGGAATAGGTCCAGACCCTTCTCATTCAGACTGCAGCTTACAACGAGGACGATGGTATATTGCAGAGCCCTTTGTTTCCGCTCCTTGCGGTCTTGCAGAGTTTCAGGTACATCTCTGGCGTGGGGAGATTGCAACCTTCACGTGGTCCGCCCTGTTTCGACGAATGCAATCAACCCGGCGTGCACAATCAAATAAGATCAAATAGAACAAGTTGGCCGACAACTTTAGGCTGTGCACGCCATACGCAAGAAGAAGAAGAAGTAGGTACATCGCTCGCTTGTCACTGAACTAGTGTCTTGGGGATAAAGAGATAAGGGCGGGGGAAACCTCCAAGTGTGATGGCTTCTGCACCTGAAACCGACCAATTATTGGCGAAGGTGGACAAAAATGCTGGAGAAACTCAGCGGGTGACTCCATAGATGTTGTCTCACCCGAAAGGCTGCCTATTCCTTCGTCCCATAGATGCTGCCTCACCCGCTGAGTTTCGCTAGAATTTAGTTCTAATGGTACCTAGTCGGCTTGTACTCGCTAGAATATAGAAGATTGAGGGGGGATCTTATAGAAACGTACAACATTCTTAAGGGGTTGGACAGGCTAGATGCAGGAAGATTGTTCCCGATGTTGGGGAAGTCCAGAACAAGGGGTCACAGTTTAAGGATAAGGGGGAAATCTTTTAGGACTGAGATGAGAAAATCATTTTTTACACAGAGAGTGGTGAATCTGTGGAATTCTCTGCCACAGAAGGTAGTTGAGGCCACAGTTCATTGGCTATATTTAAGAGGGAGTTAGATGTGGCCCTTGTGGCTAAAGGGATCAGGGGGTATGGAGAGAAGGCAGGTACAGGATACTGAGTTGGATGATCAGCCATGATCATATTGAATGGCGGTGCAGGCTCGAAGGGCCGAATGGCCTACTCCTGCACCTATTTTCTATGTTTCTCCAGCACTTTTGTCTACCTTCGATTTTCCAGCATCTGCAGTTCTTTCTTAAACAGATTATTGGCGATAGATCACCTCTGTTACATAATCCACTGAAAGTCCACAGGGAAAGATCTAGCCATTGTGTGGGGGTAACTTCCATTAACTCACAGTATCGGAGTCACTGCGAGAGGCTTCAAACTGGGCCTTGATGCTCTTTATAGACTTCGCTGAAAGCTGGCAGTGTTTAACGCCACACTGCAGCCTAACCTACCAACATGCACGGAGAAATTCTGCTGCATTCTAAAATCAAAACTTTTCTCACAGAGAGTGGTGAGTCTGTGGAATTCTCTGCCTCAGAGGGCGGTGGAGGCCGGTTCTCTGGATGCTTTCAAGAGAGAGCTAGATAGGGCTCTTAAAGATAGCGGAGTCAGGGGATATGGGGAGAAGGCAGGAACGGGGTACTGATTGGGGATGATCAGCCGTGATCACATTGAATGGCGGTGCTGGCTCGAAGGGCCAAATGGCCTACTCCTGTACCTATTGTCTATGTTTCTAACTATTCCTTTGGTTCACGTTTCACTCGCAATGGAACCTGCAGACCGAGGTCTTCCCTGGTTCTACTGCCAGACTGCCTGGAGGAGAGAACCGCCAGTCGCCAGTCCGCACACCCTCGCTCCACGGACGAATAAACGTCTATCGCATCGTATACAGGTGGCGGTAATAAACTAATGGCCCATCGCGCGCGGGGATATATTCACCATGAAGATAAATGGCTGATCAACAGCGGGCAAAGGCCATTCGCCATCCTGCAGCTTGTGACAAGTGTACAGGCATCCCAGCGACAACTCCTGTCTCCAATGAGGTCTGAGGCATCCTGCGAACAACTTCTGCCAACATGCATTCTTTGGTTCCCCCCCCCCACCCACCCCCCGCCCCTAAACATTTAGTGTCAGGCTCACAGCATGCAGTTAGCTGTCCTCAGCTCTCAAGTCATCGTGGATTGTCTTTCCGCTGACTGGATAGCAGGCGACAAAAAAAAGCTTGTCACTCTACCTTGGTCCACGTGACAATAAACTTAAACTGAAACTGAGAAAGGACATCAACCTGAAATTTCTCTCTCTCTCTCTGTAGATGCTGCCCGACCTGCTGAGTATTTCCAGCAAATACCACCTGGTTCCAGAACAGCCTCTTCCCCTTCTTTGGATATTCGGGACAAATTTCCCATCTTCCAACCTACCTCTTTGTAGCCCTTGCACTTTTCTTCGCTGCACTTTCTCTATGGCTGCAACACTGTATTCAGCACTCTGTTTATTTTCTCCTTTGCACAATCTGACGGACTCTTGTGGGACATGATCTGACTGCACAGCAGCAAAAATAGCATGATACAGGTGATAATAATAAAACCAATATTTTAGATATCCTTCTTCTATACAATGTTGTGTCTGCAGAAACAAAAAAAACTGCAGATGTCGGTTTGTACCAAAGATAGACACAGAGTGCTGGAGTAACTCAGTGGGCCAGGCAGCATCTCTGGAGAAAGAGTGAGAAGTAAGAATTTCATTGTCCCGTCTGGGACATATGACAATAAAATACTCTTGGCTCTTGAGAAGGGTCACGAAATGTCACCCATCCCCCCCTCTCCGCAGATGCTGCCTGACCTGCTGAGTTACTCCAGCACTTTGTGCCTTATCTTTGGTGATATGTGTCTGTTTACGGGACTGACATATGATGAAAGAACGGGGTCGACTGGGCTTGAATTCACCGGAATTTAGACGGATGAGAGGGAATCTTATAGAAACATATAACATTCTTAAAGGATCGGACAGGCTCGATGCAGGAAAAATATTCCCCATGTTGGGGGGGGGGGGGGCGGGGGAGTCCAGAACCAGGGGTCACACACAGTGGTCGGCAATTTAGGACTGAGATGAGGAAACACCTTTTCACCCAGAAAGTTGTGAATCTGTGGAATCTGTGGAACAGAGGGCAGTGGAGGCCAATTCACTGGATGTTTTCAAGAGAGAGTTAGATTTAGCTCTTAGGGTTAACGGAATCAAGGGATATGGGGAGAAAGCAGGAACGGGGTACTGATTGTGGATGATCGGCCATGATCATATTGACAATAGACAATTGCCTGACCCGTTGAGTTACTTCAGCACTCTGTGAAACGTCACCTATCCATGTTCTCCACAGATGCTGCCTGACCCGCTGAGTTACTCCAGCATTTTGTTTTTATCTTCCGTTTAAACCAGCGTCTGCAGTTCCTTCCTAAACGTTAAGCCCGTCTCCCTGGTCTTGCAGTGGGGGGGCAGCAGTCTTTAAACTGTTCGACGTATAAAATGATATCTTACTGGGAATGAACGCCTTTCGACTCTTCAGTCTGAAGGAGGGTCTCGATCCGAAACGTCACCCATTCCTTCTCTCCAGAGATGCTGCCTGTCCCGCTGAGTTACTCCAGCACTCTGTGTCTTTTCACTGTTAGTGCCTCTGGTCTTAGGGTTGTTCTGGGACTACCCAGCAGGGTCTACAGTATAACATTCGGCGTGACAACACCCACCACACCTTGCCTGAGCTGGGAAGAAACCTTTAGTGTCCTACACAGACTGGAATCCAAGAGACTTTGCCATCTTACCACAATACAAGTTTTGCCCCGATAAAAACAATGGAATCTAATTAAATGAAGAAAAAAAAAAAAAAAAAAAAGATCGCACGAAATGTGAGACAGATAATAGTCGGACATGCAGACGTCTAGACTGGTCCGTCACCCACCCAACAGCTGGAAGCATCATGATGCCAGACGCCCAGATCACAACCACTTAATGAAACCTATGGCTTTTCCAACCCCCCTCCCCCCCCCCCCTGACTAAACCTGAAGTGTTGTACGCTGCATTGATGTTGGTGACATTAAGTAAAAGCCTTAATATAAACGACACTTATCTTGGAGAGCGAGTCGCATTCTGTCGATGGCAGATTGGTCTGTTCTCAAACCTCAGACGACATTTTGCGTATAAGCGGCCAGAATCATTCCCTCTTTTCACCCCATACACAGGGTGGTTTAGGATTCCTCCCCTCCCCCTACCTCCCCCCTCCCCCTGACTATTTGCCAACTAAAATACTTTTTTTTTTTTTTCCGTTTTAGATTTCCTGCAAAGACCAGCGGGGGGGGGGGGGGGGGGGGGGACACAGTGGGGGGAAAGCTGCGAGTCCAGGGGGGGGGGGGGGGTTGGGGGCGAGCGAGGGGGGGGGGGCGGTCAATGGTCAGACGGACGTCTCCAGGCTGTGCAGGGGGCTCCCGGGCGGAGAAGAGGCGAGCCGGTGAGCGTCTGAGAGGGGCAGGGAGACGCCACTGTCGACAGCATTGTTGTTCTGGTTGGGCGAGGGGGACGGGCTGGGGGGGCTCCCGCAGTTGGCCAGTCCGTTGTTGATCTCCACGTCGGTCTCGTCGATGAGCGGGATGCGAGGCTCATCATCGTCGTCAATTTCGAATCCTGGATGGGTCATGAAGTTGTGGATGGAACTACGCGACTCTGGCTTCTCGATGCCCTCGTACAGCGAGCTACGGAACGCATTCACCACTTTGATCTGTGTGGGGGGGGGGGGGGGAGAGAAGCCAAAGAACAAAAGGCAAAGTTAGAGAAACTCTCGGCAGAGGAGAAGAGAGATGGGGTTTGGCTTTCGATTTAAAAAATTTTTATTTTTTTTTTTTCCCGGGCAAACAAGTGTGTGTGTGTGCGTGTGTGTGGGCGGGCTGTGACAATGGAGACTTGTACAAATTGCCAATGTTATAGGCGGTCAACAAGGCGCAGTGGAAGCTGTAAAAAAAATAAATCATAACACAAGACTGGAAATGTAACTATGACAAATGGAGAGAAATTAAAATTAGTCGTTCAGCCGAAATTTCCCGAATGCAGAACACGGCACGTTTGTGGAGACTGAGTGGAGGCGATGCCTGATTCAAACGACAACACACTGTTTTTTTTAAAGCAATCTCTCATCCTTCAAGGCCACAAAACTTGAAGCAAAATTCTCAGCAATGGCAGAAAGGCAAGAACACGACAGTTTCGGTTTAGTTTATTGTCACGTGTACCGAGGTACAGTGAAAAGCTTTTGTTGCGTGCTAACCAGTCAGCGGAAAGACAATACATGATTACAATCGAGCCGTCCACAGTGTACAGATACAGGATAAGGGAATAACATTTAGTGCAAGGTAAAGCCAGCAAAGTCCGATCGAGGATAGTCCGAGTGTCTCCAATGAGGTAGATAGTAGTTCAGCTCTGCTCTCTGGTTGTGGTAGGATGGTTCAGTTGCCTGATAACAGCCGGGAAGAAACTGTCTCTGAATCTGGAGGTGTCGGCAGGAGGGAGAAGGGAGCTTTCTCGTAAACCCAAGTTGGTCTTTGGGACAGTGAGATGGGACAGACAAAAAGAGGTGTGTAGTTTGGTTTAGAGATACAGCACGGAAACTGGTCCTTCGGCCCATTGAGCCCGTGCCGACCATCGATCACCCGTTCACACACTAGTTCTAAGTTATCCCACTTTCTCATCCACTCCCTACAGCCTCCCTAGAGACAATTTACAGAGGAGCCGATTAACCTACAAACCCGCACGTCTTTGGGATAGAATCAGAGTCGTACAGTGTGGAAACAGGCCCTTCGGCCCAACCTGCCAACACCAACCAACATGCCTCATCTGCACTCGTCCCACCCGCCTGCGTTTGGCCCGTATCCCCCTAAACCTGGATCCTACGGGTATGGGAGGAAACTCATGTGGCAACGGCGAAGGAAACATGCAAACTCCACACAGGCAGCACCCGAGGTCGGGACTAAACCCGGGTCTTTGGCCTGGAGAGGCAGCAGCTCCACCCGCTACGCCTCTGTGCCGTCCGAGGTGTAAAAGTTGCAGGGCTCTTGGGAGCGGAGAAAATCTGGAGTGGTAGGAATGATTTTGTTTGGAAATGGCAGCAACACTGACGAATCAAAGGTGAGTCCTGCTGTAACACATAATTGCTAATCTCCCCATCCGATGCTGAGTTTGTGAGAAAAAGAACTAGCCATGATCACGTTGAATGGCGGTGCTGGCTCGAAGGGCCGAATGGCCTACTCCTGCGCCTATTGTCTATTGTTGGTGCCAGGAATGTATGGCCCGTTGCTTGTAAACACGTTTGCCTTCAAATGGCGGCATAAACGTCAACTGCCGGACAAGAATTTTTTATTCAGACAAAAGGTATATGGACACACTGATCTGTTCTGTATTCATGTCTACTATGTTCTGTTGTGCTGAAGCAAAGCAAGAATTTCATTGTCCTATCAGGGACACATGACAATAAACTCTCTTGAATCTGGAGGTACAGAATTGTGAAAACGCACACCTCCAGATTCAGGGACAGTTTTCTTCCCGGCTGTTATCAGGCAACTGAACCATCCTACCACAACCAGAGAGCGGTCCTGAACTACTATCTACCTCATTGGAGACCCTCGGACTATCCTTGATTGGGCTTTGCTGGCTTTACCTTGCACTAAACGTTATTCCCTTATCCTGTATCTGTACACTGTGGACGGCTCGATTGTAATCATGTATTGTCTTTCCGCTGACTGGTTAGCGCGCAGCAAAAAGCTTTTCACTTTACCGCGGTACACGTGGCAATAAACTCAACTGAAATGAACTGAATAGGGAGAGGGAAAAAGAATCCCCCTGCTTCTCACCAACTTATGATAGATTCAGTGGAATGGCAAGATGCAGATGGAACATTATCAAACGACACTCTGGTTTACACACCAGCAAAAGGCAAGGCAATGCGTGGGACATCTGTATGGAACTCGACAAGGAATCCCAGGGACATTGATAGGATGAAACGCCACCAGACTTGATTCAGGTATTGGATTCACTAATAAACTGACACACACACACACAAATGGCATCAATCATTTGCCCCAAAGCCCACCAACAACTGAAATGGATGTATGATTGTGAGGACGTCGGTCTCGACACAACTAGCCCCCTCGTTCCTGCCGACCACCAACTACTGAAGCAATATGTCAATGTCAATGTGAAGGACATAGACAAAATAAATGACGGCCATTTCGACAGGCAACGCAACAGGGGGGGGAGACACACAAGGCGTCGATTGTCACCGTGCTGGGTGGGGGTCAGAAGGAGTTATTTTTCACACAGAGGGGGGAGGGGAGGGGAGGGTATTTTTCACACAGGGAGGGGCGACCCTCTCGGTCAAACTCGGCAGATCAAGACGTGGGACTCGCTGGGTCAGGCAGCAACACACACACACGCACACGCATGTTGGTGGCCCGGGTGCACCTTTACATAGGCCCAATATTCCATTCCGTAGTGCGCCAAGCCGGGGTGGGAAAGCTGAATCGATGGCGGGATCAGGGCGAACCTTCGGAGGCTGGTCACACACTGAAGGCTCAGTGGGCCACAACCAACACGGGCGTTCCGTCCCCAATCATACCAAACCCTTCTCTCCCCTTGCCTTGTGCCTGACGGGGGAACAGCAGTCCCAAGCCAGCAAAACAACCTCAGCAAACTAGAAACATAGACAATAGGTGCAGGAGTAGGCCATTCGGCCCTTCGAGCCTGCACCGCCATTCAATATGATCATGGCTGATCATCCAACTCAGTATCCCATCCCTGCCTTCTCTCCATACCCCCTGATCCCTTTAGCCACAAGGGCCACATCTAACTCCCTCTTAAATATAGCCAATGAACTGTGGCCTCAACTACCTTCTGTGGCAGAGAATTCCAGAGATTCACCACTCTCTGTGTGAAAAATGTTTTTCTCATCTCAGTCCTAAAAGATTTCCCCCTTATCCTTAAACTGTGACCCCTTGTTCTGGACTTCCCCAACATCGGGAACAATCTTCCTGCATCTAGCCTGTCCAACCCCTTAAGAATTTTGTACGTTTCTATAAGATCCCCCCTCAATCTTCTAAATTCTAGCGAGTACAAACTGACTAGGTACCATTAGAACGATTTAAGGATTGGGGGGAAGGGGGGGGGGAGTCAAGGTGCATTTTCTAAGAACAAATCAATAGAAGATCAGCAAAAAAAAGTAAATGTCCATCTCTGCCCGATGTAGATAGAATAACTGTTCAGTTTAGTTTAGAGATACAGCGCGGAAACAGGCCATTCAGCCCACCGGGTCCGCGCCGACCAGCGATCCCCGCACACTAACACTATCCTACACACACCAGGGACAATTCTAACAATTACCAAGCCAATTTACATACAAACCTGTACATCTTTGCCTCCGCCTCAGAGGGCGGTGGAGGCAGGTTCTCTGGATGCTTTCAAGAGAGAGTTAGATAGGGCTCTTAAAAATAGCGGAGTCAGGGGATATGGGGAGAAGGCAGGAACGGGGTACTGATTGGGGATGATCAGCCATGGTCACATTGAATGGCGGTGCTGGCTCGAAGGGCCGAATGGCCTACTCCTACACCTATTGTCTATTGTCTTTGGAGTGTGGGAGGAAACTGAAGATCTTGCAGAAAAGCCATGCAGGTCACGGGGAGAAGGTACAAACCCCGTGCAGACAGCGCCCGTAGTCGGGATCGAAGCCAGCAAGCGCTGTAAGGCAGCAACTCTACCGCTGCGCCACCGTGCCAAATTAGGGCCAAATTAACACCGATCCTTGCGCAAGCAGGTTCGTGGCCAAGTGCCGCGGCTCAGTCCGACTGCAAACGCTTTTGGAACGACAGTTTTTGCACTTCGTAAGATTCCTCTGAGATGAGGAAATTCTTTTACCGGTCAGTTGCGAGTCTGTGTGGAATTCTTCTGCCACAGAAGGCAGGCAGCGGAGGCCAATTCACCGGATGTTTTCACGGGAGAGTCGGATTTAGCTCTTAGGGGCTAACGGAATCAATGGATATGGGGGAGAAAGCAGGAACGGGGGGGGGGGTACTGATTGTGGATGATCAGCCGTGATCGTAATGAATGGCGGCGCTGGCTCGAAGGGCCGAATGGCCTCCTCCAGCACCACATTTCTATGTTTCTATGTAGGAGTGAGCTCACCTGAGAGGTAATATCAGTTTAACAACACAACATTTCTTAACCGAGCACGGCGCAGATTCTTAAGTTAGGAACCGTTGTTTCGCAAACATGTCCGAGAGTCTAGACCAGTGGTATCCCAACCCCCATGGCAAATTTCCCGTTAGACAAAAATGCTGGAGAAACTCAGCGGGTGCAGCAGCATCTATGGAGCGAAGGAAATAGGCAACGTTTCGGGCCGAAACCCTTGGGTTTCGGCCCGAAACGTTACCTATTTCCCAAGGGATTCGGCCCGAAACGTTGCCTATTTCCTTCCATATTTCCTTCGTTCCATAGATGCTGCTGCACCCGCTGAGTTTCTCCAGCACCTTTGTCGACCCAGCGAACATTATTCCCCATGCAAGCCCTTAAACCAGTGATTCCCAACCTGGGGGCCATGGCAAATTTCAGGGGGGGGGGGGGAGGGCCCACAGAAAAATGTTGGGATTTAGGGGGCCACAGGTTCAATGAAGGGGGCCACAGAGCTACCACCCTGTTTGCCTCCCAGATTTTCAGTTCTAATAAATTTAAATCTATGTAGTTGAAATATTTTTGATGTTTGTGGAATAGAATAAAAGAGAATATTAAATGCAATTAATAGACACTGATATTTTTTACGGAAGGTATTATAATATTGAAGTACTTTTTTCCCGCTAATAATGTCAGGGGGGGGGGGCACAGGAAAAATTAAAAGTTCCCTAGGGGGCCACGAGCTAAAAAAGGTTTGGAATCACGGGTCTCGGGGTCCTATCTTCACACAACTCACATTTTCTCCCTCCTGTTCTTTCCCTTTTATTTTCCTCTATTTTAAAGCTAAAAGGTTAAATCCGAAGCTGTACATTAACTGTATAATTTTACACGCCGTTTGTTCTACTCTTGTACATTTGCTTCTAATAAATTAAAAAAAAAAAAAAAAAAAAAAAATGGACTGTTGTTTGTTTAAAAATTGGTTTTGATTTAGTGCAGGCGAGATCTGGGATTGAACCCTCACCCCTTATGCCCACTGTCCCACTTAGGAAGCCTGAACGGAAACCTCTGGAGACTTTGCGCCCCACCCAAGGTTTCCGTGCGGTTCCCGGAGGTTGCAGGTGGTTGCCGGAGGTTGCAGGTAGTGGAAGCGGGTAGGGAGACTGACAAAAACCTCCGGGAACCCCCACGGAAACCTTGGGCGGGGCGCAGAGTCTCCAGGGGTTTCCGTTCAGGGTTGCCTAAGTGGGACAGGGGCATTACGCCTACCTCTCCCATCAGAAAGGCACTAAAATACATCAAACGGCCATTTGTCCTCCTGTTAAGACGGGGGAGAGATGTACACAGTAACACCACCGAGGGTTGACTCCTTCCCATCCTGAGCCGTGACTGAGCGCAGGAACAAATGTAGATCGCAGGGCCACTACTATCCAGTGGCTTAATGCCGTCAACTGCTGGGACTGGAGAGGTGAGATGGTTCAGTTAAGGCACTGCTCGAAGGCAGGGATTGGGTTTTGTTTAAAAATGAAAAAGTAAAATTAGTCGATAAGGCAAGTTGGCAAAAAAAAAATCTCTCTTTTTCCTCACAGAGAGAGTTGTGAGTCTGTGGAATTCTCTGCCTCGGTGGAGGCCGTTTCTCTGGATGCTTGCAAGATAGGGCTCTTAAAGATAGCAGAGTCAGGGGATAGGGGGAGAAGGCAGGAACGGGGTACTGATTGGGGATGATCAGCCAATGATCACATTGAATGGCGGTGCTGGCCGAAGGGCCGAATGGCCTACTCCTGCACCCGTTGTCTGTTGCCCAGCGGATTATGACGTGTGGGAAGGAACTGCAGATGCTGGTTTACACCGAAGATAGACACAAAGTGCTGGAGTAACTCAGAGGGTCAGGCAGCATCTCTGGGGAGACACTCAGCAGGTGAGGCAGCATCTATGGAGCGAAGGAATAGGTGACGTTTCGGGTCGAGACCCTTAAGGGTGAGGCAGCATCTATGGAGCGAAGGAATAGGTGACGTTTCGGGTCGAGACACTTAAGGGTGAGGCAGCATCTATGGAGCGAAGGAATAGGTGACGTTTCGGGTCGAGACCCTTAAGGGTGAGGCAGCATCTATGGAGCGAAGGAATAGGTGACGTTTTGGGTCGAGACCCTTCCGGGTCTCGACCCGAAACGTCACCTATTCCTTCGCTCCATAGATGCTGCCTCACCCGCTGAGTTTCTCCAGCATTTTTGTCCACCTTCGATTTTTCCAGCATCTGCAGTTCCTTCTTAAACAAACTCTCATCTGAAGAAGACTGTGCCTCAGATGTGTCGGACTTCTTGACCCAGTAATGTCACAACCTGCCCCAGTCCACGTGCCCCCCTCAAATCACCTGTTCTACTCTAATCAAGGGCCCCCCCCGTTACCTCAGACGGGAGTCAACGTCTGGGGGAGGGACCCCCAACGTACAGGTCATCAGTACGTGTGTTCATAAGTGATGGGAGCAGAATGAGGCCATTCGTCCCATCAAGTCTACTCCGCCATTCAATCACAGCTGATCTATCTCTCCCTCTCCTAACCCCATTCTCCTGCCTTCTCCCCATAACCCCTGGCACCCATAGTGATCAAGAATCTATCTATCTCTGCCTTAAAAATATCCACGAACGTGGCAAAGAATTCCACCGATTCACCACACTCCGACTAAAGAAACTCCTCCTCGTCTCCTTCCTAAAGGAACGTCCTTTAATTCTGAGGCCGTGCCCTCTGGTCCTAGACTCTCCCACTAGCGGAAACATCCTCTCCACATCCACTCTATCCGGGTCTTTGGCCCAACTCACCCTACTAACCAAGTTGCACATCTACCAAGTCCATCGACCCATAGTTGACCCATATCCCTCTCAACATTTCCCATCCAAATGTCCCTTCAATGTCTTTATGGTGCCTGCCTGAACTGCTGCCTCTGGCGGCCCGTTCCATATATGTAACACCCTCTGAGTGGAAAAGTTGTCCATCAAGTTTCCTATTAACAGAAACCCAATCAGTTGCACTCTCCTATGCTGGTGGAATCTCTCCTCAACTCAGCCCATCGAGTCTACTCCGCCATTCACTCATGGCTGATCTATCTCTCCCTCCCAACCCAATAACATTCTCCTGCCTTCTCCCCGTAACCCCCCGACTCCCTTCCCATTATTAACGGCCCACTTGCAGACGCAAACCTACTTCCGTCTCCAAAGCAAAAAAAAAATATCCGAAGTCTTCATAGCACCTCACACATGCCGACTAAATTGGAGATTGCTGGCTTTACCTTGCACTAAAAGTTATTCCCTTATCATAGAGTCATAGAGTGTGGAAACAGGCCCTTCGGCCCAACGTGCCCACACCGGCCAACAATGTCCCCAGCTACACTAGTCCCACCTGCCCGCGTTTGGTCCATATCCCTCCAAACCTGCCCTGTCCGTAACAATCTGTTCACTAATCTTACCCGAAGTAACGAGTGGTCCTGAACTACTATCTACCTCTTTGGTGACCCTGGGACTATCTTTGATCGGACTTTGCTGGCTTTACCTTGCACTAAACGCCATTCCCTTATCATGTATCTGTACACTGGACTGTAATCACGTATTGTCCTTCCGCTGACACCACCTCTTCACTGTACCTCGGTACACGTGACAATAAGCTGAACTGAACTCAAACCGCGAGGTGGATCTCATTTCGGGTCGAGACCTTTCTCTTGTTAAAGCCAAGTCCTGTTTCGTGGCTGAGTCCACGTGACAATAAACTAAAGTGCAACAGATCGGGAGAGGGGGGGGGGGGGGGGACAGCTCCAGAGTGACTATATGGCTTAGAATTCCAGACAACATCCATGCTCTACGACCTGGAGGTGAAGTACACATGGACGACAAGGACAAGAGATACGGTCTCTACAGGAACGCCACATACACTGGACACACGATTCACAGACGCCATCCTCGGGCTGGAATAGAGAGATTAGTCTTCGCTGGGCAGGGGGGGGGGGGGGGGGACAGGTTGGTTCCCAGTGATGAGCTGCCACGGGTTGCGAATGGATAAATATACGTCACAAATAAGCTGGTAGCGTTCCGTAATCACCATCGTCCAAGGAGATTGAACGCCCGCCTCTGACTGGGTTTAGTTTCAGTTTGCCTGGCTTGGTTTCGTTTAGAGATACAGCGGGGGAAACAGGCCTCCCACCCACCACGACCACCGCAAACACTCCGCCCGCTGGTTCTGCGTTATCCCGCTTTTAGTGGCAATCTAGACAGGGCCAAATGATTGAAAGATACAGCATGGAAACAGGCCCTTCGGCCCGCATCACAGGGAGAAGGTGCAAACTCCGTACAGACAGCACCCGTAGTCGGGATCGAACCCGGGTCTCTGGCGCTGTGCGGCAGCAGCTCTACCCGCTGAGCCACCGTGCTGGGATTACTGCAATTACAATCTCTGACGCACCAGCACAAATCTGATCTAGCATTGGTTGTCTAAACTTCCGAAGAAGGATCCCAACCAAAACATCGTCTATCCACGTTACCCAGAGATGCTGCCTGACCCGCTGAGTTACTCCAGCACTCTGTGTCTTTTTATGCAGTAAAACCGTTTAGAAGGACATCTGCAGAAAGAAACTGCAGATGCTGGTTTACAACCAAGATAGACACAGAGTCCTGGAGTAACTCAGTGGGACTGGCAGCATCTCTGGAGAGAAGGAGTGGGAGACGTTTCGGGTCGAGACCCTTCTTCAGACTGAGGATATAACACTGGACAAAGGTGCAGTTACAAGGGGAGTTACCAGCTGTGTATAAATGTATATTGTGGCAATCCCAGCGCTGCATGAAGTGACCTGACCTCATCTCTGACAAACTCTGGACTTTGTGTTTCATGGATGACAATAACATGTTGTGGCTGAATTAGTGGCAACAGGTAGCAACCGACTGTCACCGCACTGGCCAACCATGTCAACGGTGTGTGTGTGTGTGTGTGTACATGTGCTTGTGCATGCGAGCGTATGCATGCGTGTGCGCGCATGTGATTGTGTCCACATGTAGGTGCATGCACATGCATGTGTGTGCATTTGCATGTTGCGTGTGTGTGCATGCATGTTGCGTGTGTGTGCATGCATGTTGTGTGCGTGCGCGTGCATGTGTGCCTGCGTGTGCATGTGTGTGCGCGCACGTGCGTGTGTGCGTGTGCATGTGTGTGCACGCATGTGCGTGTACGTGCGTGTGTGTGTGTGCATGTGTGTGCGTGCATGCCTGAGTGTGCATGTGTGCGTGCACGTGCGTGCATGTGTGCCTGCGTATGCATGTGCGTGTGCATGCATTTGTGCGTGTGTGTGTGTGCGTGTGACCGCTACATCTCCCACCAACACATCATAGCTGGAGCAACACAATCGTCATTACGCACCACTGCGGCGATCACTGCACACTCACCGCTGGGTGTTGGGACTTTGGGGAACTGCCGTGGCTGGGAGAGACAGAAGGGATACAACAGAGCTGGGGATCAGGCAGGAGGGCAAGAGGGGAGGTTGAATTTCAACAATGAGCTTCTAGTACCAGCAGGCCACTTCAATGGGCCGAACGGCCTCCTCCTGCACCTGCTTCCCAATAATACAGGAGCACTAAAACCAAATTGCTCTGTGAGGCAAAGTGCACCATCTATGAGGGTTGTATCGTGGAGTTTTGGGGAACAAACTGTTCCTTAAATGTGGCCAAAGATCGATAGGTTTGCAAGGATTAAACTGTCCCTAATGCAAGAAGGTTCGTGATATAACTCGAGGGTAGACACAAATGCTGGGGAAACTCAGCGGGTGAGGCAGCATCTATGGAGCGAAGGAAATAGGCGACGTTTCGGGTCGAGACCCTTCTTCAGACTGATGTGGGGGGGTGGGGGCGGGAAGAAGAAAGGAAGATGCGGAGACAGTGGGCTGTGGGAGAGCTGGGAAGGGGAGGGGAAGGAGGGAGAAAGCAGGGACTACCTGAAATTGGAGAAGTCAATGTTCAATGTTCATACCCCTGGGTTGTAAACTACCCAAGCGGAATATGAGGTGCTGCTCCTCCAATTTGCGGTGGGACTCACTCTGGCCGTGGAGGAGGCCCAGGACAGAAAGGTCGGATTGGGAATGGGAGGGGGAGTTGAAGTGCTGAGATCAGGTTGGTTATTGCGAACCAAGCGGAGGTGTTGGGCGAAGCGATCGCCGAGCCTAGGATTCTTCAGGATTATTAACCTCAACAGGCGAACTCGTGCTAAACCTCTCAGCTTAAATGTCTATAAAATTGCAATTTAATCTGGAAAAGAAAGGTTATGGCGTTATTGTGATGCCCGTGGTCTGAGTTCATTCAATGCATTGTGGTAAGGTCACGGCACCTCGGAAAACAGGCATGTAATGGTATGTAACAGGTATGTGATGTAACCAGTAACATTCAATAGTCGCTGCTGCCCTAGTTTGAGGGTCTTTTTAAGAAAAGTAAGAGTGACTCACACTCCCCTCTTATCTGAAACACGTCACTCCCCTGTGAAAGAAGGAAATCGCGTTTAGATGCGGCGACCTTTGAAATCAAAACAGGAACGAAAAAAAGGCTGAAATGAGAACATTCAGTAACTGAAAAGGGAAAAAAAGGATAGTTTAAAAGGTTAAAGTGCATGGGACAGAGATGGTATTAAATATCATGCAGTTTTTTAAGAAACCAGCACTCACGCCCCACAGTGGTGGAAGTAGCAGTAGTAGAATTGCCCGTAGAAAGCACTACATGGGTTGGGGTAGAAAGTGTTTTTACATCATGATGCTGGCTGACTATAGAGGGCTGTCGGCGCAGGACTCCCTGTAACGAGGGTCCACCTTGGAAGGTGTTGACAACGCCCATCTGTAAAGAACCAGAGAATAAAACAGCTTTGCTCCACATTGCAGAGAGAGAGAGAGAGAGAGAGGGGGAGAGGGGGGAGAGAGGGGTGAGAGAGGGGGGGGGGGGGAGAGAGAGAGGGGGGGGGAGGGGGGAGAGGGGGGGGGGGAGGAGGAGAGAGAGGGGGGGGGAGGGGAGAGAGAGGGGGGGGGAGGGGGGAGAGAGGGGGGGGAGAGAGAGAGTGAGAGAGTTGGGGGGGGAGAGATGGGGGGAGGGGGGGAGATGGAGGGGGAGAGAGAGAAGGAGGGAAAGAGGGTTGGAGAGAGGGGGGGAGAGAGGGGGGGGAGGGAGGAGGGAGGGGAGTGATGGAGAGAAAAAGCAGGTTGGGGAGGGGAGGGGGAGAGACATGGGGAATGGCGGGAGGGGCAGGTGAAGGAAGAGATGGGAAGTGGGGGGAGGGAGACACGAGGAGGAGGGGAGGTGTAGAGACTCGGGAGAGGGGGGGGGGTGGGGTGGGGGAGGGGTTGAGAGTCGGAGGAAAGAAGAGGGGGCAGCCAGAGAGAAGCGGGGGGGGGGGGGGGGGGAGGGTGGTTGGGGGGGGAGAGGGGAGCGGGGAGTGGGGAGAGGAACGGTGCGATAGAGACGGCAGGAGTGAAAGGGAGGGGTAGAGTTAGAGTGGGGAAGAGCAAAGGGGGGTGTCGAGAGAGCAGGAGGTGTTTGGGTGAAAACAGCAGGTGATTTGGAGGGGGGTGGGTGGGGAAGGGAGTCAGGAGACATGGAATAGAAGGGGGGGGGGGGGAGGAGCGAGACAGAGAATGGAAAAAAAACCAACAACAAAGTGGTGAATGTGAAAGGAGAGAATGGAGGGAGGGAGGGAGAGAGAGAGAGAGAGAGTGTGGGCAAAATGGAAAAGGAATAGAAAGCAAAACATTTTTGAAATGAAATATTAGAGTCCCAGTTATTTCGGAAAATATCAATCACCCCCACAGCAAGAATAAAAACAGCAAACGGGTAAAGGCAATATGGAGACTGTGTGAAGAGAGAGGGAAAGGCAGAAAAACAGGATTCCAGGAGGATACCTTTGACCAGGTGGACAACAGTTTGTATCTAGAGGCAGGACCAGGTGACATTACCTGGAGGAGGGACCTTCTACATCAATACTGGCTTATTTAAAACAAAACAAGACATCAGTTGTGCAAACGACATTGGCAAAGAGGGGAGGGGGGACGGGGGGGGGGGACTGGCAGCCTTTCGGGGGGGGGGGGGGGGGCAAGTGGTCTCGAGCTTCCTTTCGAGCCTCCAGTGTCGGGCGGGCGGGCCCATTGCTGTGTGATGTCAGCATACCTGAGTCTGAATTCTATTCAGGCCTCTGAACCAGAGGATCTGCCCTCGACGCAGCTCCATCTCGGCGTGGTCAATCTCGTCGTTGTCCTCCATCAGCTCGCCCTCCGGAATGTCGTCCTTGGTCGTGCCGTGCCCAGCCTCCTTCAGGAACTTCAGCCGGCTGGTGGGGATCGAGGAGATCAGCTGTGGGAGGGGAGGGGAGGGGGCGGGAATGTTCAACGTGGGTTACAGGCGCAGCCCCGACGCAGTTATTACTCAAAGGTGGAGAATCCAACGTGCGCTCATAGCAACATTGTAACAATAGACAACAGGTGCAGGAGTAGGCCATTCGGCCCTTCGAGACAGCACCGCCATTCAATGTGATCATGGCTGATCATCCCCAATCAGTACCCCGTTCCTGCCTTCTCCCCATATCCCCTGACTCCGCTATTTTTAAGAGCCCTATCTAGCTCTCTCTTGAAAGCATCCAGAGAACCAGGCCTCCACCGCCCTCTGAGGGAGAGAATTCCACAGACTCACCACTCTCTGTGAAAAAAAGTGTTTCCTCGTCTCCGTTCTAAATGGCTTACTCCTTATTCTTAAACTGTGTGGCAACATTGTACTAGGTGCAACATTGTAACATTGTACCAGGTGGCAACATTGTAACATGGCACCATCGGTGGGACCAAGCGCAGGATCGGCGATCGTTTCGCCGAACACCTCCGCTCGGTCCGCCTTAACCAACCCAATCTCCCGGTGGCTCGGCACTTCAACTCCCCCCTCCCATTCCCAATCCGACCTCTCTGTCCTGGGCCTCCTCCATGGCCAGAGTGAGCACCACCGGAAACTGGAGGAGCAGCACCTCATATTCCGCTTGGGCAGTCTGCACCCTAGCAGCATAAACATTGACTTCTCCAATTTCCGGTAGCCCTTGCTGTCTCCTCCCCTTCCCAGCTCTCCCTCAGCCCTCGGGCTCCTCCTCTTCCTTTCTCCTTTCTTCTCCTCACCCCCCCCCCCCCCCCCCCCCACCCTACATCAGTCTGAAGAAGGGTTTCGGCCCGAAACGTTGCCTATTTCCTTTGCTCCATAGTTGCTGCTGCACCCGCTGAGTTTCTCCAGCATTTTTGTCTATCTTCGATTTTCCAGCATCTGCAGTTCCTTCTTAAACACCAGGTGGCAACATTGTACCAGGTGAAACATTGTAACATTTTACCAGGAGCAACATTGTACCAGGTGAAACATTGTAACATTGTACCAGGAGCAACATTGTACCAGGTGAAACATTGTAACATGGCACCAGGTGTTAACGCTACAGAAGATAAACAGTTGAACGAACCTGTCCCCACAATAGCTCTCCGACTCCAATGAAGATGCACCACAGCCACTGGTGCAGAGTTAGTCCCGAGCAGCTGAAGGGCTTCCCACCAAGCTCCACAATGACGATCTGTAGCAACGACAAAGTCAAACATTAGACGGCCACTTGATGGACGAGTGTCTTAGTCACAGAGTGATAGTGATACAGCGTGGAAACAGACCCTTCAGTCCCAACTTGCCCACGCCGACCAACAATGTCCCAGCTACACTAGTCCCACCTGCCCGCGTTTGACCCATATCCCTCCAAACCTGTCCTCTCCGTGTACCTGTCTAACTGTTTCTTAAATCTGTTTCACCTGCCGTTCCTTCCCACACACCTGCCGGTCCTCCCTACACACCTGCCAGTCCTCCCTACACACCTGCCGTTCCTCTCTACACACCTGCCATTCCTCCCTACACACCTGCCAGTCCTCCCCACACACCTGCCGGTCCTCCCCACACACCTGCCGTTCCTCTCTACACACCTGCCGTTCCTCCCCACACACCTGCCATTCCTCCCTACACACCTGCCGTTCCTCCCCACACACCTGCCATTCCTCCCTACACACCTGCCAGTCCTCCCCACACACCTGCCGGTCCTCCCCACACACCTAATGACAACACCGTACCTGGATGAGAAACGTTCCCACCACAATGCTGCAGAAAATCGGGTTTCGGAAGATCGCCTCAAACACGTTGCGTTCCCCGTGGATTTTGCGCGCGTTGATCTCGTTGAAGAGCTGCATCATCACGAAGGTGTTGAAGACGATGGTGTAATGTTCCGTCGGGGGCGAGTGAAGGGGACTGTCCCGCCCGTTGTCAATGTCGAAAATCTTCTCACCTGCCCGGGAAACAAAACGTTGTAAGTTAATGTCCGTAAGAATCGCGGTGGTGGGTCTAACACACGAGGATCGCCCGCCAACCAGTTCCGACCGATCTCGGTGCGCAAAATCATGAGGGGAATAAATCAGGCAGATTTCTCCAGCCATGCCGCCTGAGACCACGTCTGGAGTATTGTGTACAGTTTTGGTCTCCTAATTTGAGGAAGGACATCCTTGTGATTGAGGCAGTGCAGCGTAGGTTCACCAGATTGATCCCTGGGATGGCGGGACTGTCATATGAGGAAAGATTGAAAAGACTAGGCTTGTATTCACTGGAGTTTGGAAGGATGAGGGGGCATCTTATAGAAACATATAAAATTATAAAAGGACTGGACAAGCTAAATGCATGAAAAATGTTCCCAATGTTGGGCGAGTCCAGAACCAGGGGCCACAGACTTAGAATAAAGGGGGGGTCATTTAAGACAGAGGTGAGGAAAAACTTTTTCATCCAGAGAGTTGTGAATTTATGGAATTCCCTGCCACAGAGGGCAATGGAGGCCAAGTCACTGGATGGATTTTAGAGAGAGTTAGATAGAGCTCTAGGGGCTAGTGGAGTCAAGGGATATGGGGAGAAGGCAGGCACGGGTTATTGATAGGGGACGATCAGCCATAATCACAATGAATGGCGGTGCTGGCTCGAAGGGTCAAATGGCCTCCTCCTGCACCTATTTTCTATGTTTCTATGACCCGCTGAGTTACTCCAGCATTTTGTGTCTATCTTTGTTATAAAGCAGCATCTGCAGTTCCTCGTGTGTCTAACATACGTAATGGGAGAAGGCAGGAGAATGGGGTTAGGAGGGTGAGATAGAACAGCTATGATTGAATGACGGAGTAGACTTGATGGGCTGAATGGCCTCATTCTACTCCTATCACTTATGACCTTATACCGGGAGGTGGTAGGGCTACTGCCTCACAGCCCCAGAGATCTGAATTCAATCCTGACTACGGGTGCTGTCCACACGGAGTTTGCACGTTCTCCCCGTGACCTGCGTGGGTTTTCTCCGAGATCTTCGGTTTCCTCCAAAGATGTGCAGGCTTGAAGGTTAATCGGCTTGGTGAAAATATAAATTGTCCCTAGTGTGTGTAGGATAGTGCTAGTGTGCGGGGATCGCTGGTCGGTGCGGACTCGGTGGGACGAAGGGCCTGTTTCCGTGCTATATCTCTAAACTAAATTAAATTTCTCAGAACCACAGTGGAAAGACCTTGCAGGTGGAATCAAACCTTTCTTCTTGCATTGAATTGTCACCAAATCATGAGAGGAATAGATCGGGTAGACGCACTGAACCTCTTGCCCAGAGTAGGGGAATCGAGGACCAGAGGACACAGGTTTACGGTGAAGGGGGGAAAGATTTAATAGGAATCTGAGGGACATCTTTTTCACACAGAGGGTGGTGGGTGTATGGAACGAGCTGCCGGAGGAGGTAGTTGAGGCTGGGACTATCGCAATGTTTAAGAAACAGTTAGACAGGTACATGGACAGGTCAGGTATAATAATAATAATAATAATAATAATACATTTTATTTATGGGCGCCTTTCAAGAGTCTCAAGGACACCTTACAAAAATTTAGCAGGTAGAGGAAAAACATGTAAGGGGAATGAAATAAATAGTAGAGACATGACTAGTACACAAAGTAAAGACAGAATTCAATACAAAACACAATATGAGGCAATTAATGCACAGATGAAAATGGAGGGGGACGTGGGGCTAAGGATAGGCAGCGGTGAAGATATGGGTCTTGAGGCGGGACTGGAAGATGGTGAGGGACACGGAATTGCGGATCAGTTGGGGGAGGGAGTTCCAGAGCCTGGGAGCTGCCCTGGAGAAGGCTCTGTCCCCAAAACTGCGGAGGTTGGACTTGTGGATGGAGAGGAGACCGGCTGATGTGGATCTGAGGGACCGTGAGGGTTGGTAGGGGGAGAGGAGGTCAGTGAGATATGGGGGGGGCCAGATGGTGGAGGGCTTTGTAGGTGAGGATCAGGAATTTGTAGGTGATCCGGTGGGAGATGGGAAGCCAGTGAAGGTATGGAGGGATATGGGCCAAACGCAGGCGGGTGGGACTAGTGTAGCTGGGACATGTTGGCCGGTGTGGGCAAGATGGGCCGAAGGGCCTGTTTCCACGCTGTATCACTCTACGCGCGTACTGTTCATTACGAGGTGGCCAATCAGAACACGGTGCGGGTCCACCACCGAAACTAAAACCGGCTGCTCCGGTTTCCTCCCACATCCCAAAGACGTGCAGGAAGTAGGTCAGTTGGCCCCATGGAAATTATCCCGAGTGCATGGGATAGAAGTAGTATATTGGTGAGCACTGTTTGCCGCGGACTCGGTGGGACAAAGGGCCCGGATACTTTCAAGAGAGAACTAGATAGGGCTCTTAAAGATAGTGGAGTCAGGGGATATGGGGAGAAGGCAGAAACGGGGTACTGATTGGGGATGATCAGCCATGATCACATTGAATGGCAGTGCTGTCTCGAAGGGCCGAATGGCCTACTCCTGCACCTATTGTCTATCGTCTATCGAAAGAACGAAAACCCAATCACAAAGCGCAAACCGGGCGAGCAGACTGACCAGCAAAGAGGAGGGTGAAGATGATGGTGAGCTGGTAGACCCCATGGCCAAGGATGTTCTTCATCATGGTGCGGGAGATGAGCGGCTTGTTCCTGCCGTAGGGCCTGCGCAGCAGAAGCGACTCGGTGGGGGGTTCTGTCGCCAGGGCCAAGGAAGCAAAGGTGTCCATGATCAGGTTGACCCACAACATCTGAACCGCTTTCAGAGGAGAATCCTGGTGTGGGGAGCAAATTGGTAGCTTAGTTCAGAGATACAGCACGAAAATCAGGCCCTTCGCCCCACCCACACCGCACACTAATACTATCCTCCGCACACTAGCGACAATTTTACAGTTATCCACCCGAAACGTCACCTATTCCTTCGCTCCATAGATGCTGGAGAAACTCAGCAGATGAGGCAGCATCTATGGAGCAAAGGAAATAGGCGACGTTTCGGATCGAGACCCTGGGAGACAAAAATGCTGGAGAAACTCAGCAGGTGAGGCAGCATCTCTGGAGCGAAGGAATAGGTGACGTTTCGGGTCACGGGGACAACGTGCAAACTCTGTACAGACAGCGTCCGTAGTCGGGATCGAACCTGGGTCTCCGGCGCCGAGAGGGGGCAACTCTACCGCTGCGCCACAGTGCCGCCCCGTACTATAACATTTATTGCTACCAAAGACACTTAATTACAATTTAACGCAGAGAGCCTTGGGCACCGTGTTACAGGAAAGATGGCGTCAAGCTGGAAGTGGCGGAGGCTGTTCAGTTTAGTTTAGTTTTGTTTGGTTCTAGGGCTCAAGGGTCTGTCAGGACTTTCATATGAAGAAAGACTGGATAGACTCGGCTTGTACACGCTAGAATTTAGAAGATTGAGGGGGGATCTTATAGAAACGTACAAAATTCTTAAGGGGTTGGACAGGCTTGATGCAGGAAGATTGTTCCCGATGTTGGGTAAGTCCAGAACAAGGGGTCACAGTTTAAGGATAAGGGGGAAATCTTTTAGGACCGAGATGAGGAAAACCTTTTTCACACAGAGAGTGGTGAATCTGTGGAATTCTCTGCCACAGAAGGTAGTTGAGGCCACAGTTCATTGGCTATATTTAAGAGGGAGTTAGATGTGGCCCTTGTGGCTAAAGGGATCAGGGGGTATGGAGAGAAGGCTGGTACAGGATACTGAGTTGGATGATCAGCCATGATCACATTGAATGGCGGTGCAGGCTCGAAGGGCCGAATGGCCTCTACTCCTGCACCTGTTGTCTATGTTTCCATGTTTCTATGTACCTGCGTGATGCAGGCACCAGTAAAGGCCACAATGACTGCCACCACATTGACGGTCAGCTGGAACTGCAGGAACTTGGAGATGCTGTCGTAGACGTTACGGCCCCACATCACGGCCTTGACGATGCTGTTGAAGTTGTCGTCGGTCAGGATGATGTCCGACGCCTCTTTGGCCACGTCCGTCCCTGCGATCCCCTGTGGAAGCACAAGCACAACACACGCTCGTCACATGCTCCTCGTTGCACTCCCTACCATACCCTATATCACAATGAATGGCGGTGCTTGCTCGAAGGGCTGAATGGCCTACTCCTGCACCTATTGTCTAAATGTCTATTGTAGGTCTTGGAGAGAGAATGGAACAGAGAATGGATCCTGACCTCTGATGCTGATACAAGGTTAATTCCCGGGATGACGGGACTGTCATATGCTGAGAGAATGGGGCAGCTGGGCTTGTACACTCTGGAGTTTAGAAGGATGAGAGGGTATCTCATTGAAACATATAAGATTGTTAAGGGCTTGGACACGCTAGAGGCAGGAAACATGTTCCCGATGTTGGGGGAGTCCAGAACCAGGGGCCACACAGTTTAAGAATAAGGAGTAAGCCATTTAGAACGGAGTCGAGGAAACACTTTTTCTCAGAGAGAGTTGTGAGTCTGTGGAATTCTCTGCCTCAGAGGGCGGTGGAGGCCGGTTCTCTGGATGCTTTCAAGAGGGAGCTAGATAGGGCTCTTAAAGATAGTGGGGTCAGGGGATATGGGGAGAAGGCAGGAACGGGGTACTGATTGGGGATGATCAGCCATGATCACATTGAATGGCGGTGCTGGCTCGAAAGGCCAAATGGCCTACTCCTGCACCTATTGTTTATTGAAACCGAAGATCTTCGAGGAAACCCACGCGGGTCACGGGGAGAACGTACAAACCCCGCGCAGACAGCGCCCGTGGTCGGAATCGAGACCCGGGTCTCTGCCGCTGAGAGCGCTGCGTGGCTAGCAACTCTACCGGCGGCGAGGCCGTGCCGATCCGGCAATGTGATGAGGGAAGGGGAAGCGTACCATGGCGAAGCCAACATCCGCCTTCTTCAGCGCCGGTCCATCATTCGTCCCGTCGCCCGTCACCGCCACCACCTGCCGCATCTCGCCGATGGTGCTGTCAATAATACCTGCGGCAACAAAAGATGGCCGTTTAAACTCCGGCACGAAACGGCGCCTAATCGGAGAGACATTATTTCGCCTGCTGGACAGCAAACAAAATGCTACGTGAGTCGACCAAAAATAGCAACAGTATCACAAAGGCACAATGGCGCAAGGGCCTGTCCCACTTACACGAGTTTTTTTCGGCGACTGCCGGCATCCGTCAGAGTCGCGGCAGGTGGCCGAAAATTTCAAACATGTTGAAAATGTTTGACCAGAAAAAGGTACGACTCTTTGGGCGACTATACAGGCTTCACCCCCACGACTTGAAAACAGGCCCTTTGGCCCACTTAGTCCATGCTGACCAGCGATCACCCATTCACGTTGGTTAGAAACATAGGAAAAAGGTGCAGGAGTAGGCCATTCAGCCCTTCAAGCCAATATGATCATCCAGAAAGTGGGGGGGGGGGGGGGGGGCTGAGCGATCACTGATCACCGGCCTCTTGTTATAAAGGCCAACATGCCATTCGCTTTCTTCACTGCCTGCTGTACCTGCAAGATTACTTTCAGTGACTGATGTACAAGGACCCCCAGGTCTCGTTGCATCTCCCCTTTTCCTAATCTGACATCACTCAGAAAATAATTTGCCTTTTGTTCTTGCCACCAAAGTGGACAATCTCCAGCATTATGTGTCTTAGGTTTAGAGGGATATGGGCCAAACGTTGGTATGTGGGACTAGTGTAGATGGGGCATCTTGGTTGGCATGGGTAAGGTGGGCCGAAGGGCCTGTTTCCGTGCTGTGTGACTATTTCAAACCCCTCCCTTCCTCCATTGACTCCATCTACACCTCACGCTGCCTCGGCAAGGCTAGCAGCATCATCAAGGACCAGTCTCACCCCCGGTCACTCCCTCTGCTCCCCTCTCCCATCGGGCAAGAGGTACAGAAGTGTGAAAACGCACACACACCTCCAGATTCAGGGGCAGTTTCTTCCCGGCTGTTATCAGGCAACTGAACTGTCTTCTCACCAACTAGAGAGCGGTCCTGAGCTACGATCTACCTCACTGGAGACCCTCGGACTATCTCTGATCGGCCTTGACCTTGCAGTAAACATTATTCAGGTTATTCCCTTTATCCTGTATCTGTACACTGTGGACGGCTCCATTGTGATCATGTATTGTCTTTCCACTGACTGGTTAGCACGCAACAGAAAGCTTTCCACTGTACCTCGGTACACGTGACAATAAACTCAACTCAGAAACTAAACTCAACTCAAACTAAACTCAGTCAGAAACAGGGACTCAGCGGGTGAGGCAGCATCTCTGGAAAGAAGGAATGGGTGACGTTTCGGGTCGAGACCCTTCTTCAGACCCGACCCGAAACGTCACCCATTCCTTCTCTCCAGAGATGCTGCCTGTCCCGCTGAGTTACTCCAGCATTTTGTGTCTACCTTCGAATTAGACAATAGACAATAGGCTCAGGAGTCGACCATTCGGCCCTTCGAGCCAGCACTGCCATTCAATGTGATCATGGCTGATCATCCACAATCAGTACCCCGTTCCTGCCTTCTCCCCATATAGAAACATAGAAAATAGGTGCAGGAGTAGGCCATTCGGCCCTTCGAGCCAGCAGCGCCATTCAATATGATCATGGCTGATCATCCAACTCAGTATCCTGTACCTGCCTTCTCTCCATACCCCCTGATCCCTTTAGCCACAAGGGCCACATCTAACTCCCTCTTAAATATAGCCAATGAACTGGCCTCAACTACTTTCTGTGGCAGAGAATTCCACAGACTCACCACTCTGTGTGTGAAATTTTTTTTTCTCATCTCGGCCCTAAAAGATTTCCCCCTTATCCTTAAACTGTGACCCCTTGTTCTGGACTTCCCCAATATCCCCTGACTCCGCTAATTTTAAGAGCTCTATCTAACTCTCTCATGAAAGCATCCAGAGAACCGGCCTCCACCGCCTTCTGAGGCAGGGAATTCCACAGACTCACAACTCTCTGCCTGTGAAAAGGGTTTTCCTCATCTCCGTTCTAAATGGGCCTACCCCTTGTAAACCAGCATCTGCAGTTCCTTCCTACAGAAACAGCGACTGTTTCATTAAAGCTGTTGAGAGATCTCTCGTCTCTCATCCTCCCCCTCGTTCAAAGCCATTCGTAATCTGAATTACAATCCAAAATAGAAACTGCGACCTTTGCACTGTAGATCCAGTTACACAGATGAGCAGGAAACAAAACAGTGGTGTTAATACACAGTGCTTCTTTAGAAGAACTGATATTTTGATCTGGGTGAGGTGTACATGATCTTATAGAGGTGTACAAAGCCAGTTGAGGAATAGCTAGACAAAAGTGCTGGAGAAACTCAGCGGGTGCGGCAGCATCTATGGAGCGAAGGAAATAGGCAACGTTTCGGGCCGAAACCCTACTGGAAATAGGTAACGTTTCGGGCCGAAACCCTACTGGAAATAGGCAACGTTTCGGGCCGAAACCCAGAAGGGTTTCGTCCCGAAACGTTGCCTATTTCCTTCGCTCCATAGATGCTGCTGCACCCGCTGAGTTTCTCCAGCACTTTTGTCTACCTTCGATTTTCCAGCATCTGCAGTTCCTTCTCAAACACATGTGAGGAATTTTGGGTAAATTGGGTAAATGCAGATCTTTTGCCCAGAGTACAGGAATCGAGGACCAGAGGACATAGGTTTAAGGTGAGGAGGGGAGGGGGGGGGGGGAAGAAATTCAATGGGAATCTGAGGGGTAAGATTTTTTTACACAAAGGGTGGTGGGTGTATGGAACGAGCTGCCGGAGGAGGTAGTTGAGGCAGGGGCTGTTGCAATGTTTAGAAGCATAGAAAATAGGTGCAGGAGTAGGCCATTCGGCCCTTCAAGCCTGCACCGCCATTCAACATGATCACGGCTGATCATCCAACACAGTATCCTGTACCTGCCTTCTCTCCATACCCCCTGATCCCTTTAGGCACAAGGGCCACATCTAACTCCCTCTTAAATATAGCCAATCAACTGGCCTCAACTACTTTCTGTGGCAGAGAATTCCACAGATTCACCACTCTCTGTGTAGGAGACATTCAGACAGGTACATGGATAGGACAGGTTTGGAGGGATGTGGGGCCTAACGCAGGCAGGTGGGACTGGTGTAGATGGGGCATGTTGGTGGGCATGGGGGAGCTGGGCCGAAGGGCCTGTTTCCACGCTGTATCACTCCGTCTACGACTAATACCTTTGACCAGCGTGTGTTTATCAGTCGGGGACGATCGGGCGAGGACACGGAGGTTTGGCCAGACCTTGTCCAGACGTTCTTGCTCCACCTGCAGAGAGAACAAAGAATGATTCATGAAGCAGATCGCTGATTACATGTTAACACAAGCGGTTAAACGTTGCAAATGAACTGGGTTAGGCATCTTGGGCGGCGTGGCCAAGTTAGGCCGAAGGGCCCAGCGGACAGACACAAAATGCTGGAGTAACTCAGCGGGACCGGCAGCATCTCTGGAGAGAAGGAATGGGTGACGTTTCGGGTCGAGACCCTTCTTCAGATTCAACCCAGGATATTGATTTATCTAACTTTGTCACCCTTGGTTTCCCCCCCCCCCCCCCTAATTTGAGGAAGGACATTCTTGCTATTGAGGGAGTGCAGCGTAGGTTTACAAGGTTAATTCCCGGGATGGCGGGACTGTCATATGCTGAGAGAATGGAGCAGCTGGGCTTGTACACTCTGGAGTTTAGAAGGATGAGAGGGTATCTCATTGAAACCAGAACACCTTGAATGATGTTATGAAAGGTGACAAAGTGCCGGAGTAACTGAGTGGATCGGGCAGCATCTCTGGAGAACATGGATTGGTGATGTATCAGGTTGGAACCCTTGTTTCTACATTTTTTGCGAGAATGATGCCTGGATTCGAGGGCATTACCAAGAAGGAGAGATGGGACATACTTGGATTGTTTTCCATGGAGCGTCGGTGGCTGACAGAAGACCTGCTAGAAGTGTGTAAAATTATGATTCAACACCACAAATATGTAAGAGGTTTAAAAGAGTCAGGTGGGAATTTTTTTTTCTCAGGTGGATGCGTGGAACAAGCTGCCCGAGGAACTGCTAGAGGACGGGACAATTGGGACATTTAAAAGGAAAATGAGGAGGAATTTCTTTATCAGAGGGTGGTGAATCTGCGGGATTCATTGCCACAGAAGGCTGTGGAGGCCAAGTCAATGGGATATGTTTAAGGCAGAGAGAGATGGATTAGTTCGGGTGTCAGGGGTTATGGGAAGAAAGTGGAGAATGGGGTTAGGAGGGAGAGATAGAGCAGCCATGATTCAATGGCGGAGTAGACTCGATGGGCCGAATGGCCTTATTCTGCTCCTATAATTTATGAACATGAATAATATTGGGCATTGTTCCTGTTCCTGCATGTTGCGATGTTCTATGAGGGATGTCCCCGCACCACAGCAGACCTCTGCTATGTTATGTCATAAGTGATAGGAGCAGAATTAGGCCATTCGGCACATCAAGTCTATTCCGCCATTCAATCATGGCTGATCTATCTCCCCCTCCTAACCCCATTCTCCTGCCTTCTCCCCATAACATCTGACACCCGCACTAATCAAGAATCTATCTATCTCTGCCTTAAAAATATACACAAACTTGCCTTCTGTGGCAAAGAATTCCACAGATTCACCACCCTCTGACTAAAGACATTTCTCCTCATCTCCTTCCTAAATGAGCGTCCCTTAATTCTGAGGCTGTGACCTCTGGTCCTAGACTCTCCCACATCCACTCTGACCAAAAACTTTCACTATTCTGTACGTTTCCATGCGCCCCCCCCCCCCCCACCTCATCCTTCTATACTCGGTTATATTTAGTGTTGCCAACTGTCCCGTATTAGCCGGGACATCCCGTATATTGGGGCTAAATTGGTTTGCCCCGTACAGGACCGCCCTTGTCCTGTATTTGACCGCTACTACTCGGGTCGAGGGGACTGTCGGGTCGTCCGGCCCCGCCTCACCCGTCCCGACGTGGTGCAGCCCATGGAGTGCAGCAGCAGCAGCAGCATCAGTGCCTCGCCCGTGGCCCCGTCGATCGGTCGGCAGCCCGGCCAGCTGTCCGACCTTCGGACCTTCGCTGACCGCCGACACCACCACCACATCCCCTCCTTCTCACGGCCGATCATCGGTTCATGAGTTGGATGGGGCGCCTGACTTTGCGCGCGACGTTGCGCGGCCCCCGGGCCAAAACTCCTCAGCTGGCCCCGCCGGCTGGGCTTTGTGTGCAGTCCAGCACCCGGGGCCAACTCATCATTCACCCAGCCACGGCCCAGTCGGTCAACGAACCGCCGTCGGGAATTTGTCCCGTATTTTGACCTTTTGTCCCTGATTTGGGAGTGAGACAGTCGGCGAGAGTCACACACCGCACCCTAGGTTTGGCCAACCACCAGCACACACCTCGGGCTGAAGATGTCCTGGTCGGGGTTGCTCCTGGGCCTGGCCAAGCTGGCCATCCGCGAGTCACGGCGCCAGGCGGAAGAGGGCTCTGCCCGAGCCAGCTGCCTGACTGCCCGTTTTCCGGCGTTACGTCTGCGCCCGGGTGCTACTAGAAAGGTACTACCCGCTGGGGGATTTCCGGGACCATTGGGCACCGCGGGGCGTGGAATGTATCCTGGACAAGAATTGTAATATATATACTCTCAAGCCTTTCTTGACGTCCTCTAAGCGAGGTCTATATGTATGTAGTGATGTTTGTATTTCATCTATGAACCACTGTTGTTTGTTTATACTATTCTTATAACAAATGTAAAGCATTTTGGCCAACCAGAGTTGTTTTTTAAATGTGCTATAAAAATAAATGTGACTTGACTTGAATTTGTTTAGTAAACATAGAAAATAGGTGCAGGAGGAGGCCATTCAGCCCTTCGAGTAGTATATTTGTTTTGTCGTGTACTATGGCGGTGGGTTCTGGTTTGTTTTATTGTGTTGCAAATACTATTTTTATATTTGAATCAATATTTTTGATTTAAAAAAAACACACCACACACCTCGCCCTTTTCGTTGCGGATCAGCCGGTTGAACTCCTTGCCTTCCAGACACAGGAAGTCGTCGCCGGGGTTGATGATGCCGCACTTGGTGGCGATGGCCCGCGCGGTGTTAATGTTGTCACCAGTCACCATCCGCACTGTGATCCCAGCCCGCTGGCATTTGGTTATAGCATCTGGGACCTGCAACGGCAAACACACACACACACACACAAGTTACACAATGGGCGGTCACAGTGGCACAGCGGTACAGTTACTGCCTTACAGAAAAATCAGCGCCAGAGACCCGGGTTCGATCCCGACCACGGGCGCTGTCTGTACGGAGTTTGTACCTTCTCCCCGTGGGTTTTCTCCGGGATCTTCGGTTTCCTCCCACACTCCAAAGACGTACAGGTTTGTAGGTTAAATGGCTTGGTGTAAATGTTAAATTGCCCAAGTTGGCGATACGCAGAGTACTGAACTGCCGACTACAACATTCAGAAGGTTCAGAATGGATAGACAGCCAGGGCACAACTGCAAACATCAGCACCAAACACCGCACAAGAAACGTCAAACCAACATTAATCACACTATTTTGTTAATAATAGACAATAGGTGCAGGAGTAGGCCATTCGGCCCTTCAAGCCAGCACCGCCATTCAATGTGATCATGGCTGATCATCCACAATCAGTACCCCGTTCCTGCCTTCTCCCCATATCCCCTGACTCCGCTATCTTTAAGAGCCCTATCTAGCTCTCTCTTGAAAGCATCCAGAAAGAACCTGCCTCCACCACCCTCTGAGGCAGAGAATTCCACAGACTCATAATTCTCTGTGAGAAAAAGTGTTTCCTCGTCTCCGTTCTAAACGGCTTACCCCTTATTCTTAAACTTTTAAAAAACATTTAGACAGGTATATGAATGGGATGGGGTTGGAGGGGCTGTGGGCCAAATGCAGGCAGGTGGGCCTCGTGTAGATGGGACACGTTGGCCGGTGTGGGCAAGTTGGGCCGATGGTCCTGTTTCCACGCTGTGTCACTCTTTGACAGACTATGTTTCAGGTGGGGGAATTCTGAAGCAGGGCCCCGACCCAAAACGTCGCCTGTGCTTTCTCTCCGGATGCTGCCCGACACACTGGGCTCCTCAAAACTCGTACAATCTTGCGCAGGCTGTTTGGTTCATCAGCGGTAGAGCGATGGCAGGGAAACGGTTAAAGGGGAATAAACAGGAACATAGGTCGATGTGAAATAATAAACACCTTTCATCCAGGAATAAAGTTAGTTGACAGAGGTGTAATTATCTTCATTGGGATAATGGAAGCAACCAAACAGTTTGTGGACCTGTTTATTTATAGTTAATAAGCATTTCTGTCCGTACTGTGAACAAGTTCAGCATGTGACTTCAAAAGAATTTAAATTAGGAACAAAGACATCAGGCAAGGTATCAGGTACATGGCGATATATATATTATTTAGACCAATTGCTCGGTTCGGCATCAATTCATAAATTATCAATTCGACAGGCTCATAATTATCGTTGTTCATTACTTCAATTAAAAAAAAACATTTAAGAAGACTTCAACTCCAACCCGGTCAGAAAAGACAGCGCAAAAATCCCACCTGTGCGGGGAAGGGAACTGCAGATGCTGGTTTACATCGAAGATCGACACAAAATGCTGGAGTAACTCATAGAAACAAAGAAACATAGAAAATAGGTGCAGGAGGAGGCCATTCGGCTCTTCGAGCCAGCACCGCCATTCATTGTGATCATGGCTGATCATCCCCTATCAATAACCCGTGCCAGCCTTCTCCCCATATCCCTTGACTCCACCAGCCCCTAGAGCTCTATCTAACTCTCTCTTAAATCCATCCAGTGACTTGGCCTCCACTGCCCTCTGTGGCAGGGAATTCCACAAATTCACCACTCTCTGGGTGAAAAAGTTTTTTCTCACCTCAGTCTTAAATGACCTCCCCTTTATTCTAAGAACTCAGTGGGGAAAATCCCACCTGCTTGGTTTAGTTAACTTTAGACATACAGACCTTTGGCCCACAGAGTCCAGCCATCACCCCGATCCTACACACACTGGGGACTGACTCCCTAGGGACTAGGACAACCACCCCCCCCCCCCCCATTCCCACACTGACCTGGGACTCCCGTCCTGGGCCTCCTCCACTGTCAGAGAGAGGCCCAGCGCAAATTGGAGGAACAGCACCTCATATTTCGCTTGGGCAGCCTACACCCCAGCGGTATGAACATTGACTTCTCTAACTTCACGTAGCCCTTGCTTTCCCTCTCTCTCCGCCCCTTCCCATCCTAGTTCTCCCACCAGTCTGATTCTCCTGATTAAATATTACTTTGTGCGCCTCGTTGTCACCTTCACCCCCAGCTAACAACGACCATTCTACATTCCTCCCCTTTGATCTCTCATTTTCACACCTTACACTTCTATATCTCTGTGTCTCCCTCTCCCCTCACTCTCAGGCTGAAGAAGGGTCTGGACCCGTTGCTTCTCTCCAGAGATGCTGCCTGTCCCGCTGAGTTTCACCAGCACTTTTGTCTACCATTAATGTAACCCTGATCCCTATGTATATATTTATACAATGGTATATGGACACACTGATCTGTTCTGTCGTCAATGCCTACTATGTTCTGTTGTGCTGAAGCAAAGCAAGCTTTTCATTGTCCTATCTGGGACACATGACAATAAACTCTCTTGAATCTTGAATGTATTAATATCACCGTTATGTTTATCATAACTTTTTTGTTCTTTTGTTTTTGCGTTTGAAACAAAACGAATAAAAAGATTTTAAAAGAAAGAAAGAAATAAAGAAAGAAAGAAATAATAATAATAATAATGGATGGGATTTATATAGCGCCTTTCTAATACTCAAGGCGCTTTACATCGCATTATTCATTCACTCCTCAGTCACACTCGGTGGTGGTAAGCTACTTCTGTAGCCACAGCTGCCCTGGGGCAGACTGACGGAAGCGTGGCTGCCAATCTGCGCCTACGGCCCCTCCGACCACCACCAATCACTCACACACATTCACACACAGGCAAAGGTGGGTGAAGTGTCTTGCCCAAGGACACAACGACAGTACACACTCCAAGCAGGATTCGAACCGGCCACCTTCAGGTTGCCAGCCTTAGCCCATTGTGCCATCTCTCGTCCCCCATAAAGAAAGAAAGAACCTTCTCTCCAGGAGGGAAATTTCAAAGCCACAGAGATAACCAGACAAGGAGAGGAGAGGGATATCGGTTCACGGGAACCGCTCCAGTACAGCGGACTTTGGACTTTGAATAACGGCGCCAAAAATTGCGCAATCTATGTAAAACGTATTTCACTTTGCAGTTACATACGTGACCAATCAAGCACTACAGTGTTGAACTATTGGCCAGCATGGTGGCGCAGCGGTAGAGTTGCTGCCTCACAGCGCCAGAGACCCGGGTTCCATCCCGACTACGGGCGCTGTCTGTGCCCGAGTTTGTTCGTGCTGACTGGGTTTTCTCCGGGTGCTCCGGTTTCCTCCCGCACTCCGAAGACGTGCAGGTTTGTCCCTAAAATGGTGAAATTGTCCCTAGTGTGTGTGGGATAATGTTAGCGTGCGGGGATCGCCATCCGGCGGGCTGGAGAAGTGCCTGTTTCCGCGATGCATCGCTAAAACTAAAAACGAACGGGCCAGTCCCATTTGGCGATTTGTTTCGGCGACTGCCGGCGTCATATCAGTGTCGCCAAAAGAGTTTGAACATTTCAAAATCCAGTGGCGACGTTTCGGGTCGAGACCCTTCTTCAGACCCGACCCAAAACGTCACCCATTTCTTCTCTCCAGAGATGCCGCCTGTCCCGCTGAGTTACTCCAGCATTTTGTGTCTATCTTCGACTAGAACGATGGTGTCGGGCTGAAGGGCCTGTTTCCTTCCATGCGGTGAGACTCTGTGACTGCTCTCTGCCATTTGCTGTTGACACCTTATACTTTGCAGACTAATAAAAGAATTGTGTGTCTCTTCCACTAACTCTGTCCTTTCTAAATTTAACTGAGACGTTACAACCTATGATTTCCCTCGGTATTAATACTGGCAAGCTGTTATTTTATTTACCATCGCTGGCAGGCTCTTTCCTAAATTGGAGGTTGCAAAACCGCCACTTGCAAACCAGAAAATTACTAACTTAACTTTGAAGGGCATCTGTGTGACCCTGGACTCTCGGTTGGAATGCTAGTTTTATTCATATTTATTTGTAAGCAGGATTAGAATGTCTCTGTCAGTGCCCAGAGGCTCTTGCCCAGAGGAGGTGAGTCGAGGACCAGAGGACATAGGTTCAAGGTGAAGGGGAAAAGAAGGGGTACCTTTTCCACACAGAGGGCGTGGGTGTATGGAACGAGCTGCCAGAGGAGGTAGTTGAGGCAGGGACTATCCCAACGTTTAAGGAACAGTTAGACAGGTACATGGATAGGACAGGTTTGGAGGGATAATGGGTCAAATTCGAGAAGGTGGGACTAGTGTAGCCGGTGTGGGCAAGTCGGGCCTGTTTCCGCACTGTATCACTCTATGACTCTAACTACTGACCCTTAATTCCCCCTGTACTGAATGGCCACTATCCTTCAAAGAGAGAGATATACTGCAGAACAAATGAATGGGTGACGTTTCGAGTCGAGACCCATCTTCAGTCTGACCCAAAACGTCACCCATTCCTTCTCTCCAGAGATGCTGCCTGTCCCATAGAAACATAGAAAGTAGGCGCAGGAGGAGGCCATTCGGCCCTTCGAGCCAGCACCGCCATTCATTGTGATCATGGCTGATCGTCCCCGATCAATAACCCGTGCCTGCCTTCTCCACATATCCCTTGACTCCACTAGCCCCTAGAGCTCCCTAGTCCCTCTTGAGTCACTCCAGCTTTTTGTGTCTTTCCTCGGTTTGTTTAAACCAGCACCTGCAGTCCCTGCTACACTTATATCTAGTATATCTGATCTGCCTTTCTACACAAAACAAATGGATGTAAGATATGCATAAAAAGTATGGATGATAAAGGAAACAGGCCATTGCTAGCTGTGGGCGAGGTGAGAATGAGTTATCCACAATGAGGCTCAACAGGACAACAGTGAAACTAGAAATGACTAGGCCAGCTTACAACCCAGCGTTATGAATCTTAAAGGTACACAAAAAAGCTGGAGAAACTCAGCGGGTGCAGCAGCATCTATGGAGCGAAGGAAATAGGCGACGTTTCGGGCCGAAACCCTTCTTCAGTTATGAATATTAATATCTCTAAAGGTGGTTGTACTAGTTTCACTGTCGTTCTGGTGAGTTTCATTGTCTATAACTCATTCTCATCCAGTCCATGGTCTGGTTCCATTATCCTTGCTATTGAGGGAGCCCAGCGTAGGTTTACAAGGTTAATTCCCGGGATGGCGGGACTGTCATATGCTGAGAGAATGGAGCGGCTGGGCTTGTACACTCTGGAGTTTAGAAGGATGAGAGGAGATCTCATTGAAACATATAAGATTATATCACAGAATATAGCACCTGTCAATCTTTTGCACCTTAACAACTATCTGTATATATGTATATGCCTATGTACATACACCTATATATCCTCATTTGTATATATTGTCTTCATCAGCATTTTACTACTTAGCACGTTGGATAGATGCAACACAGCGTTTCCTTGTACCTGTACTTGTACTATGTGCAATGAAAATAAAGTTGAATCTAATCTATTAAGGGTTTGGACACGCTAGAGGCAGGAAACATGTTCCCGATGTTGGGGGAGTCCAGAACCAGGGGCCACACAGTTTAAGAATAAGGGGTAAGCCATTTAGAACGGAGACGAGGAAACACTTTTTCTCACAGAGAGTTGTGAGTCTGTGGAATTCTCTGCCTCAGAGGGCGGTGGAGGCCGGTTCTCTGGATGCTTTCAAGAGAAAGCTAGACAGGGCTCTTAAAAATAGCGGGGTCAGGGATATGGGGAGAAGGCAGGAACGGGGTACTGATTGGGGATGATCAGCCATGATCACATTGAATGGCGGTGCTGGCTCGAAGGGCCGAATGGCCTACTCCTGCACCTAATGTCTATTGTTTAAATGTCCCAGCTACACTAGTCCCACCTGCCCATATCCCCCCAAACCTGCCCTATCCATGTATCTGTCTATCTGTAAAGTGTTCGTAGTTTGCAGGATAGCACTAGTTTACGGGTCAGTGTGGACTCGGTGGGCCGAAGGGCCTGTTTCCACGCTGCATCTCGTGACTAAGTGTGGCCTCACCAACGTGCAATCGCCCTGCCTGTACCCCTCATGAGGTTATTCCCCTCCATCACACACTCATCCTCCGAGAATCCCTCTGAGTCAAAAAGCAGCTGGAGTCATGAATGATGAGAGGAAAAAACGAGTTAAATATAAAGAGGTTGAGTGTAACTGAGTAACAGCTGGCAGGAAACGAGAGTTGGGCGTTCACCCTTTTAGTATCATTGTTCTGCCAGTAAGTTGCAAGAAGAGTCAGTCATAAAAATCAATTTTAATGATGCATCAAATATGTAGCTGGGTTAGACACAGAGTGCTGGAGTAACTCAGCGGGTCAGGCAGCATCTGTGGAGAACATGGATAGGTGACGTTTAACAGAGTGCTGGAGTAACTCAGCGGGTCAGGCAGCATCTCTGGACAACATGGGTAGCTTACACCGGGGCCCTCCTTAAAACCCATTGTGGTCGGGGAGAGAGAGCTGGAAAACAGGTGGGAGCAGGACAAAGTCTCGACGGGCCGAAGGGCCTGCTTCCACGTTGGTGGATACAGGGTTAGGGGGCGGCGCGGTGCCGCAGCGGTATAGTTGCTGCCTCACAGCACCAGGGGCCCGGGTTCAATCCCCGACCTCGGGTGCTGTCTGTATTTGGTTTGTAGGTTCTCCCTGTGACCTGTGTGGGTTTTCTCCGGGTGCTCCGGTTTCCTCCCACACGCGAAGGACTAGCGGGTTAATTGGTTGATTGGCTTCGGTAAAAATTGTAGATTGTCCCTAGTGTGTGTGTGTGTGTGTGTGTGTGTGTGTGTGTGTGTGTGTGTGTGTGTGTGTGTGTGTGTGTGTGTGTGCGTGTGCGTGTGCGCAGGAGAGAGCCAGCGCGGAAACAGGCCCTTCGGCCCACCGAGTGCGCGCCGACCAGCGATCCCCGGCAGGGGATCGCTGGTCGGCGCGGACTCGGTGGGCCGAAGGGCCTGTTCCCGCGCTGGATCTCTAAGGTCCAAACTCCAAACGGGTGTGGGGGGGGGGTTCATTGGCAGATGGGGTGGATAAAGTCCAGAGGTGAAAAGGGAGGTCAGAGTGGCGCAGAATTCGAGAACTCAACGTTAGGTTGCACGAGCTGTCCAAGCGGATTGTACACTGATGCTCACCCCCAGTTCACCCACTCTGGGACATTCTAACAACAGACAATAGGTGCAGGAGTCGGCCATTCGAGCCATTCGAGCCAGCACCGCCATTCAATGTGATCATGGCTGATCGTCCACAATCAGTACCCCGTTCCTGCCTTCTCCACCATATCCCCTGACTCCGCTATCTTTAAGAGCCCTATCCAGCTCTCTCGTGAAAGCATCCAGAGAACCGGCCTCCACCGCCCTCTGAGGCAGGGAATTCCACAGACTCACCACTCTCTGTGAGAAAAAGTGTTTCCTCGTCTCCGTTCGAAATGGCTTACCCCTTATTCTTAAACTGTGCATGGCCCCTGGTTCTGGACTCCCCCAACATCGGGAACATGTTTCCCGCCTCTAGTGCGTCTAAGCCCTGAACAATCTTTATGGTGATCAAGAGGGAACTAGATAGGGCTCTTAAAGATAGCAGAGTCAAGGGATATAGGGAGAAGGCAGGAACGGGGTACTGATTGTGGATGATCAGCCATGATCACATTGAATGGCGGTGCTGGCTCGAAGGGCCGAATGGCCTACTCCTGCACCTATTGTCTATTGTCTATTGAGTTCCACAGGTTAACTACCCTCTGACTAAAGAAGTTCCTCCTCACCTCCTTTCTAAAAGAGCGCCCTTTAATTCTGAGGCTGTGCCCTCTGGTCCTAGACTCTCCCACCAGTGGAAACATCCTCTCCACATCCACTCTATCCAAGCCTTTCACTATTCTGTACGTTTCAATGAGGTCCCCCCCTCAACCTTCTAAACTCCAGCGAGTACAGGCCCAGTGCCAACAAACGCTCATCGTATGTTAACCCACTCACTCCTGGGATCTCTGGACTGTGACATTGCTTGGACTACGGACACCGGTCTTTGCACTGATATAGCCAGCTACTATTATTAGTTATTACTGACCATTTCAGTCCGGTTTTCGCCACAATCACAGCACTGAAACAGCCTTGGTAAAAATTACAAATGATCTCCTTCTCGCAGGTGACACAGGCCACTTATCCATCCTGATCCTCCTCGACCTGACAGCAGCCTTTGACACCATCTCCCACCCAAGTCTTCTGGAACGTCTATCTGCCACCGGCATCAACAACAATGCACTACTTTGGTTCAGGTCCTATCTACACGACAGAAAACAGTTCATCCAGGGAAATAAAGTCACATCCACAACTGCCACAGTCACCCATGGTGTTCCTCAGGGATCGGTGCTGCTGGGGCCACTGCTTTTTATCATCTATTTTCAACCTCTTGGCAATATTCTCCGTCATTTTGGAATCAATTTTCACTGCTACGCCGATGATACACAACTTTACCTCTCCACAAAACCAAACACCTCCCTTCCCCCAACTGCCCTCACCACCTGTCTTCAAGCTATCAGCAACTGGATGTCACTCAACCTTCTAAAACTCAATGGAAATAAAACAGAAATCATGCTAATTGGCTCAAAGTCCACCCTCTCCAAAACCCACCCGTTCACCATTTCAGTTGATGGCTCACACATACCCACCTCCTCCCATGTCAAAGGTCTCGGCGTCATTCTGGACAGTACACTTTCCTTTGGCCCCCACATCAGCAATATCACACGCTCTGCATACTTTCATCTCCGCAACATCTCCAGACTCCGCCCCTCCCTCTCCAAAGACAAGACAAAAGTCCTCATCCACGCTCTGGTCACATCCCGCATCGATTACTGCAACGCCCTCCTCACTTGCACCTCCAATAAACTTCTTCATCGCCTCCAATGCATTCAGAACTCTGCAGCCCGGATCATCACCCGCACCAGATCATCGGACCACATCACACCCATCCTCACTCAGCTCCACTGGCTCCCTGTGTGTGCACCACCGGATTAACTACAAGATTTTACTGCTGACCTTCAAAGCCCTACACCACCTTGCTCCCCAATACCTCTCTGACCTGCTGCTGCCATACACTCTTTACCGGTCACTTCGTCCCTCCTCAGCTGCAATTTTAACTGTCCCCACATTTAGACTCAGCACCATGGGTGCCAGAGCCTTCAGCTGCTCTGCCCGACGTCTCTGGAACACTCTCCCACCTCCCATCCGTCACCTGGACACTATCGATCAATTCAAATCACAACTCAAAACACACCTGTTTAGATTAGCATACCCGACATAACTTCCACCATGTTCACCCTGATTTTAATGACTTAAAATGTTTTGTGTATTTTTTTGTTTTTCGTTTTTAATCAACTTGATTTTAATATTGATAAATGTATTGTGATTTTATGTCCTGTAAGGTGTCCTTGGGTGTCCAGAAAGGCGCCAGCAAATAAAATGCATTATTATTATTATTATTATTATTATTATTATTATTAATTTATTGAATTTTGTTGATCTCTGCATCTGTGATGTTTAAGAAGGAACTGCAGGTGCGGGAAAAAATCGAAGGTAGACAAAAATGCTGGAGAAACTCAGCGGGTGAGGCAGCGTCTATGGAGCGAAGGAAATAGGCGACGTTTCGGGTCGAGAACACTGGGAGACAAAAATGCTGGAGAAACTCAGCGGGTGAGGCAGCATCTATGGACGTTTCGGGTCGAGACCCTTAAGGGTGAGGCAGCATCTATGGAGCGAAGGAATAGGTGACGTTTCAGGTCGAGACCCTTCCGGGTCTCGACCCGAAACGTCACCTATCCCTTCGCTCCATAGATGCTGCCTCACCCGCTGAGTTTCTCCAGCAGAAGTATACTGGACTATTCATCTTAAGCTTATTGGTGGAACACACAGACACAATATGACCCCTTTAACCAGCATGGAAGCATAAATATTCACTGACACCAGTCTCACTTTACCCGGTGTATGCCACGCTTGGAGTTCCACTATTTTCACAGCACTGGGCCTGTACTCGCTGGAGTTCAGAAGGATGAGGGGGTGCCTCATTGAAACTTACCGAATAGTGAAAGGCCCGGATCGAGTGGATGTGGAGAGGATGTTTCAGGATACTGAGTTGGATGATCAGCCATGATCATATTGAATGGCGGTGCAGGCTCGAAGGGCCGAATGGCCTACTCCTGCACCTATTTTCTATGTTTCTATGTTTCCACTGGTGGGAGAGGTGAAGACCCCTTCCACCCCTGCAACAGGCATCACACGCTGCAGCACTGGTGAGTAAGGCAAGGCAGCGCCTTTACCACCTCAGGCAATTGAGGAAATTCAGAGTGTCTCCGAGGATCCTCCAGTGCTTCTACTCAGCGGCTGTGGGAAGCATCTTGTCCGGGAACATCACAATTTGGTTTGGGAATTGCTCTGCCCAGGACAAGAAGGCTCTGCAGAGAGTAGTGCGTTCGGCCGAACGCACTATGGGAACTACACTCGCCCCCCCTGCAGGAACTATACATCAGGAGGTGCAACTCCAGAGCCAATAAAATCATGGGAGACCCCTTCCACCCCTGCAACGGACTGTTCCAGCTGCTACGGTCAGGCAAACGCCTCCGTTGCCATGCTGTGAGAACGGAGAGGTTGAGAAGGAGTTTCTTCCCAGAGGCCATTCGGACTGTAAACTCCTATCTCACCAGGGACTAACTCTACTGAAACACTCTACTGCTTTTTTTTAAAATTGCTGTTTTTTCCCTTTTTCCTTCCGCCCACAATATGTAATATGGAAAATATGTGATTCTGTTCCATTCTGTTTGTAGTCTGTCTGTTTGTCTTTTTGCACAAAGTCCGCGAGCATTGACACTTTTCATTTCACTGCACATCTCGTGTGTGTATGTGGCGAATATACTTGACTTGACTTGACTAGGACCAGAGGTCACAGCCTCAGAATTAAAGGACATTCCTTCGCTTCATAGATGCTGCCTCACCCGCTGAGTTTCTCTAGCATTTTTTGTCCACCTCCGTGTGTGATGCAGTCTCTCCCACGAGTGGAAACCTCCTCCTCCCCACATCCACTCCGGTCCCAGTTATTTACCTCCGGACGGACTGGGTCTTCGATGCCGACCACCGTAAGGCATGTCAGGTCGTTGAGAATCTCGTTCTCGTTGTCCCACTCCGGTTCTTTGACAAAGTCCCTGAAGGCCAGGCAGATGGTACGTAGACCTTCGCAAGCCATGGGCTCGATCACTTTCTTCACCATCTCGTCTCGGTCTCTCGCCTTGAAGGCCACAATGTCCCCGCTCTTATTCACTAGTTTAGTGCACCTGAAAAATAATAAAGTGACAACATTTTATTTTTTAGCGCGAGATCGGTCGCACGCACGATATCCGGCACTTTGATCATCGGTCTGAGGAAGGGCTCCAACCTGAAACGTCATCCGCCCATGCCAATAGACAATAATAATAATAATAATAATAATACATTTTATTTATGGGCGCCTTTCAAGAGTCTCAAGGACACCGTACAAAAATCTAGCAGGTAGAGGAAAAACATGTAAGGGGAATGAAATAAATAGTAGAGACATGACTAGCACACAAAGTAAAGACAGAATTCAATTCAAAATAGACAATAGGTGCAGGAGTAGGCCATTCGGCCCTTCGAGCCAGCACCGCCATTCAATGTGATCATGGCTGATCATCCCCAATCAGTACCCCGTTCCTGCCTTCTCCCCATTTCCCCTGACTCCGCTATCTTTAAGAGCCCTATCTAGCTCTCTCTTGAAAGCATCCAGAGAACCGGCCTCCACCGTCCTCTGAGGCAGAGAATTCCACAGACTCACCACTCTCTGTGAGAAAAAGTGTTTTCTCGTCTCCGTTCTAAATGGCTTACCCCTTATTCTTAAACTGTGTGGCCCCTGGTTCTGGACTCCCCCAACATCGGGAACATGTTTCCTGCCTCTAGCGTGACCAAGCCCTTAACAATCCCCTTCCCACACATGCTGCCTGACCCACTTGAGTTTTCCTCCAGCACTGCGCTTGGCTCAAGATTATACTATCTGGGTGGCGCAGTGGTGCAGCGGTAGAGTTGCTGCCTCACAGCGCCAGAGACCCAGGTTCAATCCTGACCTCTGATGCTGATACTAGGTTAATTCCCGGGATGGCGGGACTGTCATATGCTGAGAGAATGGAGCGGCTGGGCTTCTACACTCTGGAGTTTAGGAGGATGAGAGGAGATCTCATTGAAACACATAAGATTGTTAAGGGCTTGGACACACTAGAGGCAAGAAACAGAACCAGGGGCCACAGTTTAAGAATAAGGGGTAAGCCATTTAGAACGGAGACGAGAAAACACTTTTTCTCACAGAGAGTGGTGAGTCTGTGGAATTCTCTGCCTCAGAGGGCGGTGGAGGCCGGTTCTCTGGATGCTTTAAAGAGAGAGCTAGATAGGGCTCTTAAAGATAGCGGAGTCAGGGGAAATGGGGGGAAGGCAGGAACGGGGTACTGATTGGGGATGATCAGCCATGATCACATTGAATGGCGGTGCTGACTCGAAGGGCCGAATGGCCTACTCCTGCACCTATTGTCTATTTTGAATTGAATTCTGTCTTTACTTTGTAGTTCTCTGGAGGCCTACTCCTGCACCTATTGTCTATTGTCTCGAGTGCAGCTACCTGTCGACTCCTGATCTCAAGGTGAGGTCTGCTTATGCAGCAGGACACTCCCCTTAACTCAGGACGTCACGTGACAGTCCGAGTAACCCCTGACGAGGGTTCGGCCGTGAGTGGTCTGACCATCAGCTGACCCTCTTTGCTGCCAACCAGCTAATTCGCCGTTTCGAGTGCGATGCCGTAGCAACATTGTCTAAACTATCTTTGTCCGAAGTGTTTGGTCATTCTGCGTCCATCCCAGTATTTGGTTTGATTGCGTCACCTCGCGCTGAAAAGTTATTTCAAGACCAGTGGCGCAGTGGGTAGAGCTGCTGCCTCACAGCGCCAGGGACCCGGGTTCAATCCCGACTACGGAGTTTGTACGTTCTCCCAGTGACCTGCGTGGGTTTTCTCCGAGATCTTCGGTTTCCTCCCACGCCCCAAAGACGTGCGGGTTTGTAGGTTAATTGGCTTCTGGAAATTGGGAATTGTCCCTGGTGTGTGTAGGGTAGTGTTAGTGTGCGGGACTCGCTGGTCAGGGCCTGTTTCCGTGCTGTATCTATAAAGTCTAACGGAGGCCCAGTATAGCACGTATCAACAATGAATGCATGGTAACAAATCACAGTTCTGGCAAGACAGGAACAAGACGTAAATAACAAGGATTTAACAGTCAATGTGGTCATTAAATCTCTAAAATTAAACACTGTTGATGTTAGGTGTAAGCAACCCAGCTTATGGAACCTTGCAAATGGACACTTTGCTGTGGGAAACTTTAGACTTCAAGATCCATCGCGGAAACAGGCCCTTCGGCCCACCGAGTCCGTGCTGACCAGCGCTCACCCCGCACACTAACACTAGGATTCCACAGACTCACCACTCTCTGTGAGAAAAATTGTTTCCTCGTCTCCATTCTAAATGGCTTACTCCTTATTCTTAAACTGTGTGGCCCCTGGTTCTGGACTCCCCCAACATCGGGAACATGTTTCCTGCCTCTAGCGTGTCCAAACCCTTAACAATCTTATACGTTTCAATGAGATCCCCTCTCATCCTTCTAATCTCCAGAGTGTACAAGCCCAGCCGCTCCATTCTCTCAGCATATGACAGTCCCGCCATCCCGGGAATTAACCTTGTAAACCTACGCTGCACTCCCTCAATAGCAAGAATGTCCTTCCTCAAATTAGGGGACCAAAATTGCACACAATACTCCAGGTGTGGTCTCACCAGGGCCCTGTACAGCTGCAGAAGGACCTCTTTGCTCCTATATTCGATTCCTCTTGTTATAAAGGCCAACATGCCATTCACTTTCTTCACTGCCTGCTGTACCTGCATGCTTACTCTCATAGACTGATGTATAAGGACCCCCAGATCCTGTTGTACTTCCCCATTTCCCAACTTGACGCCATTTAGATAGTAATCTGCCTTCCTGTTTTTGCCACCAATGTGGACAACATCCTCGTTCAGCAGCAGCAGCAGCAGTGACAAATGTTAAGAGGCCCAAACTTGCATGGACACCAACCATGTAATGTCTAAATAAAACAACCTCTTGATAGAACCTTTCAGTGCAAGATGCTGCAATCACGGTTCTGATTTTGTTTTATTGTGCTATTAAAATACTATTTTAATGTTTGAATTAATATTTTTGATTTGAAAAAAACCCAAAAAGTGCTGCTATTAAAGCAAACACTGCGATGGGCACGGAATGCTCTGAACGTTAACGAAGCGTAGAGTGCTCACTTGCGCAAGATGATCTCGGACGCCCCCTTGCTGTACATGCGGAAGCTTCCGTCGGCGTTCTTCAGCACCGTGCTCATGGACTTGCGCGCGGAGTTGAAGGTGTACACCTTGTAGAGCTTCTCCTCCGGGATCTCGTTGCGCACGGCTTGGTAATCCTGCTTCAGGTCCAGCACGAATCCCAGCAGAGCGCACTCCGTCTTGTTGCCCACGTGGCGCGCACGTCCGCCTTCCTTCTCGGGGGGCTGTCGGGGACCAAGCACACACCAACAACCAGGGTCAAGCAAGTCAACAGGGTTCAATCGCCACATGGAGCCAAACATGACATTTAACCCCGACCCGAAACGTCTATCTTATAGAAACGTAGAAGATTGAGGGGGGATCTTATAGAAACTTACACAATTCCTAAGGGGTTGGACAGGCTAGATGCAGGAAGATTGTTCCCGATGTTGGGGAAGTCCTGAACAAGGGGTCACAGTTTAAGGATAAGGGGGAAATCTTTTACGACTGAGATGAGAAAATCATTTTTCACACAGAGAGTGGTGAATCTGTGGAATTCTCTGCCACATAATGTAGTTGAGGCCACAGTTCATTGGCTATATTTAAGAGGGAGTTGGATGTGGCCCTTGTGGCTAAAGGGATCAGGGGGTATGGAGAGAAGGCAGGTACAGGATACTGAGTTGGATGATCAGCCATGATCATATTGAATGGTGGTGCAGGCTCGAAGGGCCGAATGGCCTACTCCTGCACCTGTTTTCTATGTATCTATGTCACCTGTTCCTTCTCTCCAGAGATGCTGCCTGACCCGCTGAGTTACTCCAGCATTTTGTGTCTATCTTCGGTGTACACCAGCAACTGCAGTTCCTTCCTACACAATTAAATTCTTAAGATAAGACACAGAGTGCTGGAGTAACTCAGCGGGTCAGGCAGAATCTCTGGAGAAAATGGATAGATGACGTTTTGGGTCGGAAATCTTCCTCAGATTGGAAAACTGAAACCCCTTTCTGTCTGAGGAAAGGTTCCAACACGAAACGTCACCCATCCCCTCTCTCCACAGATGCTGCCTGACCCGCGGAGTTACTCCAGCACTCTGTGAAACGTCACCTATCCATGTTCTCCACAGATGCTGCCTGACCCACTGAGTTATGGTGCAGCAGCATCTATGGAGCTAAGGAAATAGGCAATGTTTCGGGCCAAAACCCTTCCGGAAATAGGCAACGTTTCGGGCCGAAACCCTTACGGGTTTCGGCCCGAAACGTTGCCTATTTCCTTAGCTCCATAGATGCTGCTGCACCCGCTGAGTTACTCCAGCACTCTGTGAAACGTCACCTATCCATGTTCTCCACAAATGCTGCCTGACCCGCTGAGTTACTCCAGCACTCTGTGAAACGTCACCTATCCATGTTCTCCACAGATGCTGCCTGACCCGCTGAGTTACTCCAGCACTCTGTGTCCTTTTAAACAAATTCAGCGCGATATATATTACACGGCCACACATTTTACAAGATTTACAAACCAGTGAAAAGTGGACTTACGGCCATTTGTCTTGTTCACGAGACAACCTTGTTAATACTGTTTATGCCAGGCTAGTGGGCCTGATATACAGATGACCATAAAAGGCCGTTTGCACTCGAGGATACAAGTATACGACTTTGGAAAAGCTGAACGCTAAACTCCTTCCAAAAGGAACAGATTTGTCATTAGCTCTCGACCGCTGGACAAACATTTCAGCTCTTGTCAAGCCGACACTCCAGAACAAGGAGCTCATTCCAGCCGGCACTCACTCACCAGTATTTTGGTGGTGTAGGCAGAGTTGACGGCTATGCCGTTGACAAGACGTTCCAACACCTTGGGCAAGATAGCGTCGGGGGCTGGGACCTGCCGGTAGTGAGTTTCCCCGATGTACGACTGGACCACTGTCATTCTGTTCATGGTGAGGGTCCCCGTCTTGTCAGAGCAGATGGCGGTTGCGTTGCCCATC